>NW_027590351.1:0-290000 GCF_964213995.1 Mustelus asterias | reverse complement strand
CTCTCAAAATTTCTCCTTTGAAGGCCTCCCACTTACCAATCACATCCTTGCCAGAGAACAGCCTGTCCCAATCCACGCTTTTTAGATCCTTTCTCATTTCTTCAAACTTGGCCTTTTTCCAGTTTAGAACCTCAACCTGAGGACCAGATCTATCTTTATCCATGATCAAGTTGAAACTAATGGCGTTATGATCACTGGAACCAAAGTGTTCCCCTACACACACTTCGGTCACTTGTCCTAACTCGTTTGGCAAAGTTTGCATTTGACAAAGTCCCTCATGGCAGGTTGGTTAAGAAGGTTAAGGCTGATGGGATACAAGGAGAGGTGGCTAGATGGGTAGAAAACTGGCTTGGCCACAGGAGACAGAGGGTAGCAGTCAAAGGGTCTTTTTCCGGCTGGAGCTCTGTGACCAGTGGTGTTCATGCTGTGAAGGGGCTTGGGGCTCCGAAAGCTTGTGTGGCTTTTGCTACCAATTAAACCTGTTGGACTTTATCCTGGTGTTGTTAAACTCCTTACCAGTGGTGTTCCGCAGGGCTCTGTACTGGGACCTCTGCTATTTGTGATATATATAAATGATTTGGAAGAAGGTGTAACTGGTGTTATCAGCAAGTTTGCAGATGACACGAAGATGACTGGACTTGCAGATAGCGATGAACATTATCGGACAATACAGCAAGATATAGATAGGCTGGAAAATTGGGCGGTGAAATGGCAGATGGAATTTAATCCAGATAAATGCGAAGTGATGCATTTTGGAAGAACTAATGTAGGGGGGAGTTATACAATAAATGGCAGAGCCATCAAGATTATAGAAACACAGAGGGTCCTAGGTGTGCAAGTCTACGAATCCTTGAAGGTGGCAGGACAGGTGGAGAAGGTGGTGAAGAAGGCATATGGTATGCTTGCCTTTATAGGGCGGGGTATATAGTATAAAAGCTGGAGTCTGATGTTGCAGCTGTATAGAACGCTGGTTAGGCCACATTTGGAGTACTGCGTCCAGTTCTGGTCGCCGCACTACCAGAAGGACGTGGAGGCTTTAGAGAGAGTGCAGGGAAGGTTTACCAGGATGTTGCCTGGTATGGAGGGTCTTAGCTATGAGGAGAGATTGGTTAAACTGGGCTTGTTCTCCCTGGAAAAACGGAGAATGAGGGGAGACCTAATAGAGGTGTACAAGATTATGAAGGGTATAGATAGGGTGAACAGTGGGAAGCTTTTTCCCAGGTCGGAGGTGACGATCACGAGGGGTCACGGCTCAAGGTGAGAGGGGCAAGGTATAACTCAGATATCAGAGGGACGTTTTTTACACAGAGAGTGGTGGGAGCCTGGAATGCACAGCCAAGTAGGGTGGTGGAGGCAGACTCGCTGACATTGTTTAAGACTTACCTGGATAGTCACATGAGCAGTCTGGGAATGGAGGGATACAAATGAATGGTCTAGTTGGACCAATTATCGGCACAGGCTTGGAGGGCCGAAGGGCCTGTTTCCTGTGCTGTACTGTTCTTTGTTCTTTGTTTCCGAATAGGAGATCTAATATTGCATCCTCTTTAGTTGGTACCTCTATTTATTGATTTAGAAAATGTTCCTGGACACATTTTACAAACTCTAACCCATCTAGACCTTTAACAATATGGGAGTCCCAATCTATATGTGGAAAATTAAAATCCCCTACTATCACAACTTTATGTTTCCTACAGTTGTCTGCTATCTCTCTGCAGATTTGGTCCTCCAATTCTTGCTGACTATTGGGTGGTCCATAATACAACCCCATTAACATGGTCATACCTTTCCTGTTTCTCAGCTCCACCCATATGGCCTTGGCAGACAAGCCCTCTAATCTGTCCTGCCTGAGCACTGCTGTAACATTTTCCCTGACTAGCAATGCCACCCTTCATCCCTCTGCCTCTATCACGTCCGAAACATCGGAACTCTGGAACATTGAGCTGCCAGTCCTGCCACTCCTGTAGCCAAGTTTCACTAATGGCTATAATGTCATAATTCCATGTGTCAATCCACGCCCTCAGCTCGTCTGCCTTCCCCACAATACTCCTGGCATTGAAATAGACACACCTCAGAAGATTATTACCACCAGACACAACCCTTCTATTTGTGATTTTGCATGAACTATTAACATCATTTATTTTCACCCCCGCTCCACTACCTGCTCTGGCACTCTGGTTCCCATCCCCCTGCAAATCTAGCTTAAACCCTCCCCAATAGCACTAGCAAACCTCCCTGCAAGCATATTGGTCCCCTTGTAGTTCAGGTGTAACCCGTCTCTCTTGTACCGGTCCCAACTGCCCCAGAAGAGGTCCCAATGATCTAGAAATCTGAAACCCTGCCCCCTGCACCAGTTCCTCAGCCACGTGTTCATCCGCCCGAGCATCCTACTCTTACCCTCACTGGCACGTGGCACAGGTAGCAATCCTGAGATTACTACCCCTGGGGTCCTGCTTTTTAACTTCCTACCAAGCTCTTTATACTCACTCTTTTGTACACACATTCGCTATATTCTGCTGTATCTCCCTTTCACACAGAGACATATTCTCTCTAGCTTGTTGTATTTCTCACAAGCACACATTCTCTATGTCAAAGAAAGAACAAAGAACAAAGAAAATTACAGCATAAGAACAGGCCCTTCGGCCCTCCTAGCCTGCACCGACCATGCTGCCTAACTGAACTAAAACCCCCTACCCTTCTGGGGACCATATCCTTCTACTCCCATACTATTCATGTATTTGTCCAGACGCCTCTTAAAACTCACTGTCGTATCTGCTTCCACTACAACCCCAGCAGCGAGTTCCAGGCACCCACACCCTTTGTGTAAAAAACCTGCCTCGTACATCTCCTTTAAACCTTGCCCCTCGCACCTTAAACCTATGCCCCCTAGTAATTGACTCTTCCACCCTGGGAAAAAGCTTCTGACTATCCACTGTGTCCATGCCTCTCATAATCTTGTAGACTTCTATCAGGTCGCCCCTCAACCTCCGTCATTCCAAATAGAACAAACCAAGTTTCTCCAACCTCTCCTCATAGGTAATGCCCTCCGTACCAGGCAACGGTCTGGTAAATCTTTTCTGTACCCTCTCCAAAGCCTCCAATCCTTCTGGTAGTGTGGCGACCAGAATTGAGCACGATATTCCAAGTGCGGCCCAACTAAGGTTTAATAAAGCTGCAACATGACTTGCCAATTTTTAAACTCAATGCCCCGGCTGATGAAGGCAAGCATGCCGTATGCCTTCTTGACTACCTTCTCCACCTGCATTGCCACTTTCAGTGACCTGTGTACCTGTACACCCAGATCCCTCTATCAATACACTTCATGGTTCTGCCATTTACTGTATCTTTCCATCTGTATTAGACCTTCCCAAATGCATTACCTCACATTTGTCCGGATTAAACTCCATCTGCCATCTCTCCACCCAAGCCTCCAAACGATTTATATCCTGCTGTGTCCTCTCATGGTCCTCATTGCTATCCGCAAACCCACCAACCTTTGTGTCGTCCGCAAACTTACTAATCAATCCAGTTACATTTTCCTCCAAATCATTTATATATATTACAAACAGCAAAGGTCCCAGTCCTGATCCCTGAGGAACGCCACTTGTCACAGCCCTCCGTTCAGAAACCCTTCCACTGCTACCCTCTGTCTTCTATGACTGAGCCAATTCTGTTTCCACCTTGCCAGCTCACCTCTGATCCCATATATATATGTATATATACATATATAGATATCTGGCAGTATCCCTCTCTCGCTCACATTCCATATATCGGCAGCATCATTCTCTCTCATTCTCACATTCTCTGTATCTTGCTGTATCTGTTCCTCACACTCACACATTTTCTGTAGTTTGTTGTATCTCTCCCTCACACACTCTCATTTTCCTGTATCTCAGAGGCACAGTGGTTCGCATTGTTGCCTCGCCAGGGACACGGGTTCGATTCCCAGCTTGGGTCACTGTCTGCGCGGAGTCTGCACATTCTCCCCATGTCTGCGTGGGTTTCCTTTGGGTGCTTTCCTTCCAGTTTCCTCCCACAGTCTGAAAGACGTGTTGCTTAGTTGCATTGGCCATGCTAAATGCTCCCTCAGTGTCCCTCACAGGCACCAGAGTGTGGTTGCTGAGTGTGTTTAACCTTCTAAAATTGTGATTTTTGTCTTTAGGCATTGGCGGCACGCAGATTAAATTGGTGATTAAATTCATGGGACATGTTGGTGTTGAAGTGATGCAGAACATTATTCTTGAGGTGAGAATCTGTTTGGAGATTAAATATTGGTGACATCAATTCCTGCCTCTCACTCTGAATTCACAGATCAGGAGCTCCATGTCAGATTAAAAGCAGCTTCACTATCCTGCTGATTATCCTTGTATTATCCAGACCACCCTCCTGTTGAAGGGCCGAGTGGCCTCCTCCTGTTCCTGCGTTGGTGTCTGAACCTCTATAGTGTAGCTGAAGTGGGGAGCATTGTCACAGTCCAGTCCCATTGGTCCAAACCCCTCACAGATTGAGGGCAAAGAAAGTCTGAAACAACCTCACATTGCTCTGCTGACCCCAAGATCACCTCTCTCTCTCTCTCTGTCTTCCTCTCTCTTTCCTTTGCTCTCTTTCTCCCTCTATCCATCTCTGTTGCTGCCTCAATGTCTGTCCTCTGTCTCCCTCTCAATTTCTTGCTAACTCTCTCTCTCTCTCTGTCTTGATCTCTTGTCATCTCTCTCTCTCCGACCTTCAATGTTTGTCTCTCTCTCTTCTCACCTTCTGTCTTACTCGGCCACTTGCTTTGTCTCCATCCCTCCCTCTCTCTCTTTTCCTTGAGTCTGTCCTGCTCTTTCTTTTTCTCCCTTTTCTTTCTGTGCCCATCTCTATTTCTCTGTCTTTTTCTTTGCTTCATCCAGTCTCCCCTTTGCTTCTCTCGCTCCCTCACTGAACTCATTTCTCCAGTCCCATTTTCACTACAAACGTTGGAAGCAATGTCACCTGTTCCGTATGGCCAGTGCAGTTCCAGACAGTGATTGGCAGTGAATGTGACTTTTTGTCCCCAAACTCTACTTCACAATTTCCCTGCACCCTCACTGCAATATGAATTATGTCTCCTGTCTGTGATATAGCTGCAGCTGTCACTCAAGAATCGATTTCCGGATGTGGATCTTCATTTGAGTATTGCAGATGATTAACTCTCGGCTGTGGCTTACTCCAGAAGATTGTTGGTGATGGATTGTATCAGTCAGCGCATGATGGCCTGTGTGTTTGACAGCTTTGCTCACTAATCGTCCTGCCTTACAATGTTAAGTAGCTAGCAAAGGATTCATTGCTCGCTGTGTGCTACTGTTACATCATTATTGATTCTTCTTCATGTGACAGGATTGTGGGAACTTTAGCTTTTGCTTTGTTAAATAGGGAAACATACCCTCAATTTGAAAATACTGACTACTGGGCTGTTGGACAGAGATTGACCCAACATTGACCATTTTTAACTTTCTGCTTAATGAGAGAATGATCTGTGTGGAGCCCCCTGAGAATGGGCCCCCTGTGAATGGGCAAACAGACCACTGTTAATCCAAGCTAAATTCTGGGGAGATATCATCCTTTTTCTGAAGGTTGTGACAGGTTGATGTTGGTCGGTACAGAATAGAATACAGGCTTATTGTTTTATCTATAGAATAGGAAGTGAGTGTATGAAAAGTGAAATATTTGACAACTGATCTCACGAACCCAGTGAAAGAAGAAATTACATCAGCTTTATTAACCAAATTGATATATGCTGGCTCCAATCAGATCCTCCTTATCTGGAGTAGTGATACTGCTGGTGGAGCAGGAAGCAATATGTTTGTATCTTCACTCCATTCGATTCATAGAACCGGTGAACGGTCCCTGTTGGTCCCATTGTGAAGATGTAAAAGTGTAACAAAGAACAAAGAACAGTACAGCACAGGAAACAGGCCCTTCGGCCCTCCAAGCCTGTGCCGCTCCTTGGTCCAACTAGACCAATCGTTTGTATCCCTCCATTCCCAGGCTGCTCATGTGAGCAAGATATGATTAGGACTAAAATCACAGGAAAATCCTGCCAAGGATGCACTCTCAGCAAAACAACGTCTGTGGAGATCAGTAAAATTTAGTATTTCGAGTCAATGTGCTGGCTTTTGAGCTGAAACATTAACTGTGTTTCACTCCGCAGTTCCTGCCTGACCTGCCGAGTCTGTACAGCTTGTCTTTTTCTGTTTTTTTCTTTACACGATCAGGTCTATCAGATTCTCATTAATGGGCTTTCACAAACCCAAACCTATGCCTCAGAAAAGCCTCGGAAGAAACAGGAGAAAATCACGAGGGTTTTGATTGCAAAGTGTCTGTTTAACTGATTATTCAGCTGGGAACTGTAACGTGTTCGAGCCCATCACCATCACATGTGGGTTTCTCAGTTAAGTGGGTGTGTAAATGTATGCAATGTGTGCTTAATAAATCTCAAAATACTTGACCACAATGTTTCAAATCTGTTTCTTTTGGAGAGATGTCCAGATTATCGAATTAGGAGCTAAAACCACCCTGGAACGGTTTGAAACTCACCTTGTTGTCTGGCCTATCTCTCAGATTCTCAACTCTCTGTCTTCCCATGGATTCATCTTCCTCTCCCTGCTTCACTTTGAATATTTTTCCGGCTTTTCTGCTAATGAACACTCGCAGTTCACAAGATAGAAGAACATAAGAAATAAGAGCAGGAGGAGGCCATTTGGCCCCTCAAGCCTGCTCTGCCACTCAGTCCAATCCTGACTGATCCTGGGCTTTATCTTCACTTTCCCACCCACCCCCATATCCCCTAATTTTATGACACCACAAATCTGTCTGCTCCAGCCTTATATTTATTCAACAAAGGAGCACCCATAACTCCGAGTTAGAGAATTCCAAAGATTCATTGCCATTAGAGTAAAGAAATTACTCTTCATCTCTTTAGGGGCAGGTGCGACCTGTACAGTTTAATTTAATTTAATTTAATCTCAGTTGTTTGGGTTTAATCTCAGTTGTTTGGGTTTAATCTCAGTTGTTCGGGTTTAATCCCAGTTGTTGTGGATTTAATCTCAGTTGTTGTGGATTTAATCTCAGTTGTTTGGATTTAATCTCAGTTGTTTGGGTTTAATGTCAGTTGTTTGGATTTAATCTCAGTTGTTTGGGTTTAATATCAGTTGTTTGGGTTTAATCTCAGTTGTTTGGGTTTAATATCAGTTGTTTGGGTTTAATCTCAGTTGTTTGGGTTTAATCTCAGTTGTTCGGGTTTAATCCCAGTTGTTGTGGATTTAATCTCAGTTGTTTGGATTTAATCTCAGTTGTTTGGGTTTAATCTCAGTTGTTTGGGTTTAATCTCAGTTGTTTGGGTTTAATGTCAGTTGTTTGGATTTAATCTCAGTTGTTTGGGTTTAATATCAGTTGTTTGGATTTAATCTCAGTTGTTGTGGGTTTAATCTCAGTTGTTTGGATTGAATCTCAGTTGTTTGGGTTTAATCCCAGTTGTTGTGGGTTTAATCTCAGTTGTTGTGGGTTTAATCTCAGTTGTTTGGATTTAATCTCAGTGGTTTGGGTTTAATATCAGTTGTTTGGATTTAATCTCAGTTGTTTGGATTTAATCTCAGTTGTTTGGATTTAATCTCAGTTGTTTGGGTTTAATCTCAGTTGTTTGGGTTTAATCCCAGTTGTTGTGGATTTAATCTCAGTTGTTTGGATTTAATCTCAGTTGTTTGGGTTTAATCTCAGTTGTTTGGGTTTAATCTCAGTTGTTTGGGTTTAATCTCAGTTGTTTGGATTTAATATCAGTTATTTGGGTTTAATCTCAGTTGTTTGGGTTTAATCTCAGTTGTTTTGGTTTAATCTCAGTTGTTTGGGTTTAATCTCAGTTGTTTGGGTTTAATCTCAGTTGTTTGGGTTTAATGTCAGTTGTTTGGATTTAATCTCAGTTGTTTGGGTTTAATCTCAGTTGTTTGGGTTTAATCTCAGTTGTTTGGATTTAATCTCAGTTGTTGTGGATTTAATCTCAGTTGTTTGGATTTAATCTCAGTTGTTTGGGTTTAATCTCAGTTGTTTGGGTTTAATCTCAGTTGTTTGGGTTTAATCTCAGTTGTTTGGGTTTAATCTCAGTTGTTTGGGTTTAATGTCAGTTGTTTGGATTTAATCTCAGTTGTTTGGGTTTAATCTCAGTTGTTTGGGTTTAATCTCAGTTGTTTGGGTTTAATCTCAGTTGTTTGGGTTTAATGTCAGTTGTTTGGATTTAATCTCAGTTGTTTGGGTTTAATATCAGTTGTTTGGATTTAATCTCAGTTGTTGTGGGTTTAATCTCAGTTGTTTGGATTGAATCTCAGTTGTTTGGGTTTAATCCCAGTTGTTGTGGGTTTAATCTCAGTTGTTGTGGGTTTAATCTCAGTTGTTTGGATTTAATCTCAGTGGTTTGGGTTTAATATCAGTTGTTTGGATTTAATCTCAGTTGTTTGGATTTAATCTCAGTTGTTTGGATTTAATCTCAGTTGTTTGGGTTTAATCTCAGTTGTTTGGGTTTAATCCCAGTTGTTGTGGATTTAATCTCAGTTGTTTGGATTTAATCTCAGTTGTTTGGGTTTAATCTCAGTTGTTTGGGTTTAATCTCAGTTGTTTGGGTTTAATCTCAGTTGTTTGGATTTAATATCAGTTATTTGGGTTTAATCTCAGTTGTTTGGGTTTAATCTCAGTTGTTTGGGTTTAATCTCAGTTGTTTGGGTTTAATCTCAGTTGTTTGGATTTAATATCAGTTATTTGGGTTTAATCTCAGTTGTTTGGGTTTAATATCAGTTGTTTGGATTTAATATCAGTTGTTTGGGTTTAATATCAGTTGTTTGGGTTTAATATCAGTTGTTCTGGGTTTAATCTCAGTTGTTTGGGTTTAATATCAGTTGTTTAGGTTTAATCTCAGTTGTTTTGGGTTTAATCTCAGTTGTTTGGGTTTAATATCAGTTGTTCTGGGTTTAATCTCAGTTGTTCTGGGTTTAATATCAGTTGTTTGGGTTTAATCTCAGTTGTTTGGGTTTAATATCAGTTGTTAATATCAGGGATTTGTTCCCAGGAGCAGGCTGAGGGTAAGAGAGTGGGTTTTCTGACTTTAATTAATTCTTTATTTTTTCAGTTAATTTTGGGTTTAAAATCGGAGGTTTTTTTCAAAACCGGAAGTCGGGCCAGGAGAGGCCTGGGGAAGTTTTTGGAGGGTTTAAAAGCACACCAAAGTATACAGCGGGCAGCATCGTAGCGGGCAGCAGAGTGAGTGGGAAGTTGAGTGAGCTGTCAGGGCTTTGGCTCACAGGGCTTGGACGAGCAGGGGTGAGTTTTTGTTTCCTTACACTCTTATTAACTTTTCACTGTCTTACTTGACATAAAGTGTCCAGTATGAGTGTGAAACCAGTGTGTTGTTCCCAGTGTAGGATGTGGGAGGTCCTGGAGGCATCTGGCCTCCCGGACATCCACATCTGTGAGGGGTGTGTCGAGCTGCGGTTCCTGAGGGACCGTGTTAGGGAGCTGGAACTGCAGCTCGAGGATCTTAGGCTGATGAGGGAGAATGAGGAGGTGATAGACAAGAGCTATCATCAGGTGGTCACACCAGGGCAACGGGAGGAGGCCAAGTGGGTGATGGCCAGGAAGGGTAAGGCTAGGGTGGTTGAGAGCACCCCAGTGGATTTGCCCCTGCACAACAAGTACTCCTGCTTGAGTACTGCTGGGGGGGACAGCCCGCCTGGGGGAAGCAGCAGTGGCCGTGTCTCCGCAGTGGAGTCCAGCCCTGTAACTCAGAGGGCTAAGGAAAAGAGGAGGAAGGCGGTATTAATCGGGGACTCAATGGTGAAGGGGACAGACAGGCGTTTCTGCGGAGGTAGGCGGGATTCTCGCATGGTGGTCTGCCTCCCTGGGGCCGGGATCCAGGATGTCGCTAGTCGCGTCCCGGAAATCCTGAGGTGGGAGGGAGAGGAGCCTGAGGTAGCGGTACATATTGGTACCGCTGATGTGGGTAGGAAGGGAGAAGGGGTCATGAAAAGGGAGTACAGGGAATTAGGGAGACAGCTGAGAAAGAGGAAAGCAAAGGTAGTAATCTCAGGATTACTGCCTGTGCCACGGGAAGGTGAGGGCAGGAATGGAGTGAGGTGGAAGATGAATGTGTGGCTGAGGGACTGGTGCAGGGGGCAGGGATTCAGGTTCCTGGACCATTGGGACCTCTTTAGGGGCAGGGGTGATCTGTATACAAAAAACGGGTGGAACTTGAATCACACGGGGACCAATATCCTGGCCGGTAGGTTGGCTAAGGTTACTGGGGAGAATTTAAACTAGATAGGTTGGGGGGAGGGGAGCTAGAAGAGTTGACTAGGATCAAGGAACTAATTGATGGGGTGGAGGATGCAGGGGTAAGGGGAATTACAAAATTAATGGTAGAGGAGAGGGTGCAAGTGAATGAAGGCGGTAATTTAGATAAGGGAGTAGAGGGAGAGGGTGTTCGCGACTCATCAAAGCGGGTCCAGATAAAAGCTGGAATAAGGACACTTTGCCTGAATGCACGAAGCATTCGGAACAAGGTAAATGAGTTGATGGTGCAAATCAGCACGAGTGGGTACGATCTAGTGGCCATTACAGAAACGTGGCTGAAAGGTGACCAGGACTGGGAGATGAATATCCAGGGGTATCAGGCGTTTAGGAAGAATAGACAGGAAGGAAAAGGTGGTGGGGTCGCGCTATTAATAAGAGATAATATCAGGGTAGTACTGAGGGATGACATAGGCTCTGAGGAACAAAACGTGGAATCATTATGGGTAGAGATGAGGAATAGTAGAGGGAGAAAGACACTAGTAGGTGTGGTATATAGGCCCCCAAATAATAATGTTGAGGTAGGGAGGGCTATAAACAAGCAGATAAGGGATGCGTGTAAAAACGGAACGGCAATAATCATGGGGGACTTCAACATGCACATTGACTGGCAGACTCAAGTCGGTAAGGGTGGAATGGAGGAAGAGTTCTTAGAATGCTGTCGGGATAGTTTCCTTGAACAGCATGTTACGGAACCGACGAGGGAACGAGCTATTTTGGATCTGGTATTGTGTAACGAGGTAGGTAGAATTAAGGATCTTATTGTGAAGGACCCTCTTGGGTCTAGTGACCACAATATGGTCGAATTTCTGATTCAGATGGAAGAGGAGAAAGTTTGGTCCCAAACCAGTGTCCTCTGTTTGAACAGAGGGAAATATGATAGGATGAGGGATGAATTGGCTAAGGTAGACTGGGAGAGCAGGCTGGCAGGTAGGATAGCTGAGGAACAGTGGAGGATTTTTAAGGAGATCCTTTTCAGTTCTCAGCAAAAATATATTCCAGCAAAAAACAAGGATTGTAAGAAAAGGGAGAACCAGCCGTGGATAACGAAGGAAATAAAGGAGAGTATTAAAATAAAAACAGCTGCGTACAGAGTGGCCACAAATAGTGGAGAAACAAGTGATTGGGAAAAATTTAAGAAACAACAAAGAGAGACTAAGAAAGCGATAAAGAAAGGAAGGATAGACTATGAAGCTAGGCTAGCAATTAATATAAAAAATGATAGTAAAAGTTTTTATAAATATATAAAAAGGAATAGAGTGGCTAGAGTGAATGTTGGACCCTTGGAGGACGAGAGGGGGGAGTTAATAGTGGGAAATGAGGATATGGCTGAGTCTTTAAATAAGTTTTTTGTGTCAGTCTTCACGGTGGAGGACACAAATAGTTTGCCAAATATTAACGATAGAGGGTTGGCAGCAGGAGAAATACTTAATACAATTAATGTTACCAGAGAGGCAGTGCTGGGTAGACTAATGGGACTGAAGGTGGATAAGTCCCCGGGTCCGGATGGAATGCATCCCAGGGTATTGAAAGAAATGTCAGAGGTAATAGTGGATGCGTTAGTGATTATTTATCAAAACTCGTTGCATTCTGGGGTAGTGCCGGTTGATTGGAAAACGGCTAATGTTACGCCGCTGTTTAAAAAAGGAAGGAGACAAAAGGCGGGTAACTATAGGCCGGTCAGCTTAACGTCTATAGTAGGGAAAATGCTGGAATCCATTATTAAAGAGGAGATAGCAGGGCATCTGGATAGAAATGGTTCGATCAATCAGACGCAGCATGGATTCATGAGGGGAAAGTCGTGCTTGACGAACATGTTGGATTTTTATGAAGATGTGACTAGGGCGGTTGATGGAGGAAAACAGGTGGATGCGGTGTTTTTGGATTTCCAAAAGGCGTTTGATAAGGTGCCCCATAAAAGGCTGCTGAAGAAGATTAGGGCACACGGAGTTGGGGGTAGTGTGTTAAAGTGGATTGGGGACTGGCTATCCGACAGGAAGCAAAGAGTCGGAATAAATGGGTGTTTTTCCGGTTGGAGGAAGGTAACTAGTGGCGTGCCGCAGGGATCGGTACTCGGGCCGCAACTGTTTACCATTTATATAGATGATCTGGAGGAGGGGACGGAGTGTAGGGTAACGAAGTTTGCAGACGACACAAAGATAAGTGGAAAAGTGAATCGAGTGGAACATAGAACAAAGAACATAGAACATTACAGCGCAGAACAGGCCCTTCGGCCCACGATGTTGCACCGACCAGTTAAAAAAAAAACAAAAAAAAAACTGTGACCCTCCAACCTAAACCAATTTCTTTTCGTCCATGAACCTATCTACGGATCTCTTAAACGCCCCCAAACTAGGCGCATTTACTACTGATGCTGGCAGGGCATTCCAATCCCTCACCACCCTCTGGGTAAAGAACCTACCCCTGACATCGGTTCTATAACTACCCCCCCTCAATTTAAAGCCATGCCCCCTCGTGCTGGATTTCTCCATCAGAGGAAAAAGGCTATCACTATCCACCCTATCTAAACCTCTAATCATCTTATATGTTTCAATAAGATCCCCTCTTAGCCGCCGCCTTTCCAGCGAAAACAATCCCAAATCCCTCAGCCTCTCCTCATAGGATCTCCCCTCCATACCAGGCAACATCCTGGTAAACCTCCTCTGCACCCTCTCCAAAGCCTCCACATCCTTCCTGTAATGTGGGGACCAGAACTGCACACAGTACTCCAAGTGCGGCCGCACCAGAGTTGTGTACAGTTGCAACATAACGCTACGACTCCTAAATTCAATCCCCCTACCAATAAACGCCAAGACACCATATGCCTTCTTAACAACCTTATCTACTTGATTCCCAACTTTCAGGGATCTATGCACACATACACCTAGATCCCTCTGCTCCTCCACACTATTCAAAGTCCTCCCGTTAGCCCTATACTCAACACATCTGTTATTCCTACCAAAGTGAATTACCTCACACTTCTCCGCATTAAACTCCATCCGCCACCTCTCGGCCCAACTTTGCAACCTGTCTAAGTCTTCCTGCAGACTACGACACCCTTCCTCACTGTCTACCACACCACCGACTTTGGTGTCATCAGCAAATTTGCTAATCCACCCAACTATACCCTCATCCAGATCATTAATAAATATTACAAACAGCAGTGGCCCCAAAACAGATCCCTGAGGTACACCACTTGTAACCGCACTCCATGATGAATATTTACTATCAACCACCACCCTCTGTTTCCTATCCGCTAGCCAATTCCTGATCCAATTTCCTAGATCACCCCCAATCCCATACATCTGCATTTTCTGCAGAAGCCTACCATGGTGAACCTTATCAAACGCCTTACTAAAATCCATATATACCACGTCCACTGCCTTGCCCCCATCCACCTCCTTGGTCACTTTCTCAAAAAACTCAATAAGGTTAGTAAGGCACGACCTACCTGCCACAAAACCATGCTGACTATCACCTATCAATTCATTACTCTCCAAATAATTATAAATCCTATCCCTTATAATTTTTTCCAACATCTTGCCGACAACAGAAGTGAGACTCACCGGTCTATAATTCCCGGGGAAGTCTCTGTTCCCCTTCTTAAACAATGGGACAACATTCGCTAACCTCCAATCTTCTGGTACTATACCAGAGGCCAACGACGACCTGAAGATCAGAGCCAGAGGCTCTGCAATCACTTCTCTTGCCTCCCAGAGAATCCTTGGATAAATCCCATCCGGACCAGGGGATTTATCTATTTTCAGACCCTCCAGAATATCCTGCACATCCTCCTTATCAACTGTAATACTGTCTATTCTACTCCCTTGCAACCCAGTGTCCTCCTCAGCTATATTCATGTCCCCTTGCGTGAACACCGAAGAGAAATATTGGTTCAATGCTTCACCAATCTCCTCCGGTTCCACACATAACTTCCCTCTGCCATCTATAACTGGCCCTAAACTTGCCCTAACCAACCTTCTGTTCTTGACATACCTATAGAACGCCTTAGGATTCTCTTTAACCCTATCCGCCAAAGTCTTCTCATGTCCCCTTTTAGCCCTTCTAAGCTCGCTCTTCAACTCCCTCTTAGCCAATCTAAAGCTTTCTAGTGCACTACCCGAGTGCTCACGTCTCATCCGAACATAAGCCTCCTTTTTCTTTTTAACCAACAAAGAAACTTTTTTGGTGCACCACGGTTCCCTAGCCCTACCAATTCCTCCTTGCCTGACAGGGACATACCTATCACAGACTCGCAGTAGCTGCTCCTTGAAAAAACTCCACATGTCGGACGTTCCCAGTCCCTGTAATCTCCTAGTCCAACCTATGTTTCCTAATTCTCTCCTAATAGCCTCATAATTACCCTTCCCCCAGCTAAAACCACTGGCCCGAGGTTCATGCCTATCCCTTTCCATCACTAAGGTGAACGTAACCGAATTGTGGTCACTATCACCAAAATGCACACCAACTTCCAAGTCTAGCACCTGGTCTGGCTCATTTCCCAGCACCAGATCCAATATAGCCTCACCTCTAGTTGGCCTGTCTACATACTGAGTCAAAAAACCTTCCTGCACGCTTTGAACAAAAACTGACCCCTCTAACGAGCTAGAGCTATAACAATTCCAGTCAATATTAGTCAAGTTAAAATCCCCCATAACAATTGCCCTATTACTTTCACTCCTAAGCAGGATTGACTCCGCAATCCTTTCCTCAACCTCTCTAGAACTTTTAGGAGGTCTATAAAAGACTCCCAACAGGGTGACCTCTCCTCTCCTATTTCTAATCTCCGCCCATACTACCTCAACAGATAAGTCCTCATCAAACCTCCTCTCTGACACTGTGATACAATCTCTGACCAATAATGCTACCCCTCCCCCTCTTCTACCTCCTTCCCTACTTCGACTAAAACATTTGAACCCCGGGACCTGCAGCATCCATTCCTGCCCCTGCTCTATCCATGTCTCTGAAATAGCCACAACATCGAAGTCCCAGGTACTGATCCACGCTGCAAGTTCACCCACTTTATTGCGAATATTCCTGGCATTGAAGTATACACATTTCAAACCCTGCTCCACCCCACCTCTGCAATGCCGTGCATTGCAGTCCCCATCCATGCATCCCTCACTTTCAGCCCCACTACTCAGGATCCCTCCCCCCCCCCGAATCAGTTTAAACCTCCCTGCATGGCCTTAGCAAATTTACCCCCCAGGATATTGGTCCCCTTCTGATTAAGGTGTAGACCATCCTTCTCATAGAGGTCACACCTTCCCCAGTACGAGCCCCAATTGCTTAAGTACCTGAACCCCTCCCTCCTGCACCATCCCCTCAGCCATGAATTCAAACCTTCCCTCTCCCTATTCCTCTCTAAACTATCCCGTGGTACAGGCAAGAGTCCAGAGATAACCACTCTGTCAGTCTTGGCCTTTAGTTTCCACCCCAACTCCATAAATCCCTGCCTAATATCCCCTTCCCCTATCCTCCCTATGTCGTGTGTCCCCACATGTACAATAACTTGTGGTTTATCTCCCTCCCCCCTAAGAGTCCTGAATACCCTGTCAGACACATCCCGGACCCCAGCCCCTGGTAGGCAACACACCAACCCTGAGTCCCTACCTTTAGTTCCGACCCTCCTATCTGTCCCCTTAATTGTGGAGTCCCCAATCACAAGGCCCAGTCTTTTACAGCCCCTAACCACCTGAGCTTTCTCACTCGGCTCACCCCCAGAGATCTGCTCTCTATGCTCAGTTGATTCCTCCTCAACTGTAGCCTCCAGCACCGAAAACCTATTATGGAGGGGAACCGCCCCAGGGGATTGTCTTCCCGATTGCTTCTTACCCCTCCTCCTGGCATTGACCCAAGCCTCATTTCTAGGAGTTACTATTTCTCTATAACTCCTATCAACTTCCACCTCCGCCTCCCGAATTATGCGGAGTTCCTCTACCTCCCCCTCCAGCTCCTTTACACGCTCCTCCAGAAGCTGCAATCTAATGCACTTCTTACAACTAAAATCTCCTGAAACACTACTGGATTTCCTCACCACATACATCCCACAGGAGATGCAGCATACTGCCTGAACTGCCATCCCTGAAGCCATTACCAGCAAGAAAAAAAGAAAACAAAAAAAAAAAACTTCCCCACACTTCCCCAACTGTCACTCTCTACTGCAGCCCGAGCAGCACTCCCTCACTGAGACACCAACTGTCACTCTCTACTGCAGCCCGAGCAGCACTCCCTCACTGAGACACCAACTGTCACACTCTACTGCAGGAGGACGGAGAAGATCTGCAGAGAGATTTGGACAGGCTGAGTGAGTGGGCGAGGATATGGCAAATGGAGTATAACGTTGATAAATGCGAGGTTATACACTTTGGAGGAAATAATAACAAATGGGATTACTATCTCAATGGAAACAAATTAAAACATGCTACCGTGCAAAGGGACCTGGGGGTCCTTGTGCATGAGACGCAAAAGCCCAGTCTGCAGGTACAACAGGTGATCAAGAAGGCAAATGGGATGTTGGCCTGTATTGCGAGGGGGATAGAATATAAAAGCAGGGATGTCTTGATGCACCTGTACAGGGCATTGGTGAGGCCGCAGCTGGAATACTGTGTGCAGTATTGGTCCCCTTATATGAGGAAGGATATATTGGCATTGGAGGGAGTGCAGAGAAGGTTCACCAGGTTGATACCGGAGATGAGGGGTTTGGATTATGAGGAGAGGCTGAGGAGATTGGGTTTGTACTCGTTGGAGTTTAGAAGGATGAGGGGGGATCTTATGGAGACTTATAAGATAATGCGGGGGCTGGATAGGGTGGAGGCGGAGAGATTCTTTCCACTTAGTAAGGAAGTTAAAACTAGAGGACACAGCCTCAAAATAAAGGGGGGTCGGTTTAAGACAGAGTTGAGGAGGAACTTCTTCTCCCAGAGGGTGGTGAATCTCTGGAATTCTCTGCCCACTGAGGTGGTGGAGGCTACCTCGCTGAATATGTTTAAAGCGCGGATGGATGGATTCCTGATCGGTAAGGGAATTAAGGGTTATGGGGATCAGGCGGGTAAGTGGTACTGATCCACGTCAGATCAGCCATGATCTTATTGAATGGCGGGGCAGGCTCGAGGGGCTAGATGGCCTACTCCTGCTCCTATTTCTTATGTTCTTATGTACAAAAAGAACGGGTTTCACTTAAATCCCAGGGGGACCAACATCCTGGCGGGAAGGTTTGCTAAGGCTACTGGGGAGTGTTTAAACTAGAATGGTTGGGGGGTGGGAATCAAAATGTGGTGACTGGGAGAGAGGAGGTTAGAGTAAAAATAAAAGGGGCTTGTAGACAGTGTGAGAGGGAGGATAGGCAGGTGACGGAGAAGGGGAGAGCTCAGACCGAAGGGTTGAGATGTCTTTACTTTAATGCAAGGAGTGTAGTGAACAAAATGGATGAGCTTAGAACGTGGATCACTACTTGGAAGTGTGATGTGGTGGCCATTACAGAGATTTGGTTATCTCAGGGACAGGATTGGATACTTCAAGTGCCGGGTTTCAGATGTTTCAGGAGGTACAGGGAAGGAGGCAAAAGAGGTGGGGGAGTGGCACGGTTAATCAGGGATAGTGTCACGGCTGTAGAAAAGATGGACGCCACAGAAGGATTGTTGCGGAATCTCTGTGGATGGAGGTTCGCAACAGGAAGGGGTCAATAATTTTACTGGGTGTTTTCTACAGGCCGCCCAATAGTAGTAGGGATGTGGAGGAGCAGATTGGGAAGCAGATCCTGGAGAGATGTGATAATAACAGAGTGGTCGTGATGGGAGATTTTAATTTCCCAAATATCGATTGGAATATCCCGAGGGTAAGGGGTTTAGATGGGGAGGAGTTTGTTAGGTGTGTTCAGGAGGGCTTCCTGACACAGTATGTGGATAAGCCTACAAGAGGAGAGGCTGTACTTGATTTGGTCTTCGGGAATGAACCTGGGCAGGTGTCAGATCTCTCAGTGGGTGAGCCTTTTGGGGATGGTGATCATAACTCTATCTACTTTACATTAGCATTGGAGAGAGATAGGATCAGTGAAGCTAGGAAAGTGTTTATTTGGAGTAAGGACAATTATGAGGCTATTAGGCAGGAAATTAGAGGCATAAATTGGAAGGAGGTTTTCTCAGGGAAATGTACAGAAGAAATGTGGCAAATTTCAAGGAAAATGTGTCTGGAGCTCTGCACAGCAACCTTCCAATAAGACAGGGGAGTTATGGTAGGTTACAGGAACCGTGGTGCACAAAAGCTGTAACAAATTTAGTCAAGAAGAAAAGAAAAGTCGACAAAGGTTTCAGGGAGCTTGGTAATGTTAGAAATCTAGAAGAGTATACGACTAGTAGGAAGGAACTTAAGAGGGAAATTAGAAGAGCAAGAAGGGGTCATGAGAAGGCCTTGGCAGACAGGATAAAGGAAAACCCCAAGGCATTCTACAAGTATGTTAAGAGCAAGAAGATAAGGTGTGAAGGAGTAGGACCTATCAAACGGGATGGTGGGAACGTCTGTATAGAACCGGTAGAAATTGCAGAGGTACTAAATGAATATTTTACTTCAGTATTCACAGTGGAAAAGGATCTTGGTAGTTGCAGTGCAGACTTGCAGTGGACTGAGAAGATTGAGCATGTGGACATTAGGAAAGAGGATGTGTTGGAGCTTTTGAAAAGCATCAAGTTAGATAAATCGTCGGGACCGGCTGGGATGTACCCCAGGTTACTGTGGGAGGCGAGGGAAAAGATTGCTGAGCCTCTGGCGATGATCTTTGCGTCATCAATGGAGACAGGAGAGATTCCGGAGGATTGGAGGATTGCGGATGTGGTTCCATTATTCAAGAAAGGGAGAAGAAATAGCCCGGGAAATTATAGACCAGTGAGTCTAACCTCAGTGGTTGGTAATTTGATGGAGAAGATCCTGAGAGGCAGGATTTATGAACATCTGGAGAGGAATAGTATGATCAGAAATAGCCAGCACGGCTTTGTCCGAGGCAGATCATGCCTTACGAGCCTAATTGAATTTTTTGAAGATGTAACTCGACACATAGAGGAGGGAAGAGTGGTAGATGTAGTTTATATGGATTTCAGCAAGGTGTTTGATAAGGTGCCCCATGCAAGGCTCATTGAGAAAGTGAAGGGGCATGGGATACAAGGGGACATTGCCTTGTGGATTCAGAACTGGCTTGCCCACAGAAGGCAAAGAGTGGTTGTAGATGGGTCTTTTTCAGCATGGAGGTCGGTCACCAGTGGAGTGCCCCAGGGATCTGTTCTGGGACCCTTGCTCTTTGTGATTTTTATAAATGACCTGGATGAGGAAGTGGAAGGATGGGTTGGCAAGTTTGCTGATGACACAAAGGTTGGTGATGTTGTGGATAGTGTAGAGGGATGTCAGCAGTTGCAACGAGACATTGATAGGATGCAAGACTGGGCGGAAAAGTGACAGATGGACATCAACCCAGATCAGTGTGTGGTGGTTCAGTTTGGCAGGTCGAATGGGATGGAAGAATATAATATTAAGGGTAAGATGCTTGGCAGTGTGGAAGATCAGAAGGATCTTGGGGTCCGGGTTCATTGGACACTCAAAGCAGCGTCGCAGGTGGTGGCTGTGGTTAAGAAGGCGTATGGAATACTGGCCTTCGTCAAGAGAGGAATTGAGTTTAGAAATCGGGAGATAATGCTGCAGCTGTATAGGATCCTGGTCAGACCCCACCTGGAGTACTGTGCCCAGTTCTGGTCGCCTCATTACAGAAAGGATGTGGAAGCCATAGGACGGGTACAGACGAGATTTACAAGGATGTTGCCTGGATTAGGTGACATGCTTTATGAGGATAGGTTGAGAGAGCTAGGTCTTTTCTCCTTGGAGAGGCGAAGGATGAGAGGTGACCTGATAGAGGAATATAAGATGTTGAGACGTATTGATAGAGTGGATTCTCAGAGGCTTTTACCCAGGGCTGAAATGTTGCCACAAGTGGTCACAGGTTTAGGGTGCTGGGGAGTAGGTACAAAGGAGATGTTCGGGGTAAGTTTTTCACTCAGAGGGTGGTGGGTGCGTGGAATCGGCTGCCGCTAGTGGTGGTGGAGGCGGATTCGACAGGATCTTTTAAGAGACTTTTGGATAAGTTCATGGAAGTTAGTAAGATAGAGGGTTGTAGGTAAGCCTAGTAGGTAGGGACATGTTCGGCGCAACTTGTGGGCCGAAGGGCCTGTTTGTGCTGTAGCTTTTCTATGTTCTATGTTCTATATACCAAATGCCCTACAGACACCCCGGGGCCTTCCAGCCACCAGGCTTTCAATCACTCCCTTTACTCTATGCAGCATAAGATGGCACATAGTTGAAAGGAGCCGGAGATGACAGGTGGTGGGGTCCCTGAGCTGCATCTCCTGACCCCCTTTGAGAGGAAAACCATGCAGCTGTCAGAGGAGGCAGCAGAGAGTTCCGTAAATGACCAGCAGGTCAGGGTACGCCGCAGAAGTGAGGAGCCACAAAACTTTCACTCATATGAACTTTTTCAAGTAAGTTGCATGCTGCCCAGGCCCTCCCTTACGCTTACCCATGTGTCTTCTTTCGCAGGATCAGAACCTGATGAAACCGGGCCCTCAGGAGTTGGTGCCCCTGCTATTATTGTAATACATGTGACAATAAAAAAAGCCAGATCAAATCAAATACCTTTCAGTTCCTAACTCCAGTCAAGAGTTCCATTATACTTCATGAGATCTTGAGGATTCCTTCGCTTCTCCTTTTGGAATGCAAACCAAGGATGCTGCAGTTTTCTGGAATTTCTCTTCAGCATTCTAGTTATTGTCCAAGGTACAAAATTTCACAGAGATCCTTCCATTAGCTTTTGATTAAACAATTCTCCAGTTTTGTTTCAAAACCTCACAACTGTGGCCTTCTAAGCTTAAGCTTGGGCCTCATTGAATTCACGCTCAGTGATTTTAAAATCAGGAACCTAATGGCCTCTATGTCCTGGATTTGGAAAGACACAGTTTTGAGCAGCAAACCCTATCCCCATTCTCATCTGTCCCCACCTTCTGTAGGGTTTCTAGGAAGGTTGCTGAAGATCTCTTCATCCATCTCCATACTGAGCAACTCTCCCAGTCTCTTTTCTCTTAACAAACTCTGTCTGCAAACTGGACATGAGCTCCCGCCCACGTTCCATGCAGTGAACAATCAAGTTTGCATTTTTTCTGCTTAAGTTACAGGTCTGTCTAGCATTTATCTGTTTTGCTCCCTTGCCTCAGTGAGCTCCAACTGTTTCTGCCTGTTACTAAACTGAACTGCTGACTGTCTGATTCTGTGAGCAAACACATGGAATAATAAAGAAATGAACCTCCCTCGTCCCCACAATCGATCTCCATGGGAGATGATCCAAACAGAAATGTAAACTAATTATTTTTACCTTGAAAACAACTCCTTTAATTCTGTGACCCACATGAATAATAACATTTTTAAAAGTTTATTTATTAGTTCCACGTAGGCTTATGTTAACACTGCAATGAAGTTACTGTGAAAATCCCCTTGTCACCATACTCTGGTGTCTGTTTGGGCACACTGAGGGAGAATGTAGCACGGCCAATGCATCTAACCAGCAAGTCTGTGGACTGTGGGAGGAAACCGGAGCACCCGGAGGAAACCCACGCAGACATGAGGAGAACGTGCAAACTCCACACAGACAGTGACCCCAAATTGCGAATTGAACCCAGGTCCCTGGCACTGTGAGGCAGCAGTGCTAACCATCGTGCCACCATGCCGCCCCTAGTAGAATTAATGGCCATTTCTCCAGACTCCCTGGCTCCAAGGACTCTCTTGTTTGCAAAGGTATCTATTAACTTCTTTGATCTGAGCACTACATGGATAATCTAAATCCATTATTAAAATAACCCCGGGTTCCTACCAAAAGCTCAAAGATGGGTCATCGATTGTTCAAGTTTCTCCCTTCTAATTCTGGCCTCCTTGAATAAACATACATTGAGCTCCAAACTAATTACCCCAGATTTTTTTGAATTGTCCTTACTTCAGGGTTGCTTCACAGTTTCTCAATTAGAAATTGCCGCTCGTTCCTATTACTAGTTCCTAAGAACAGTTCATTTCTAGAACTAAAAGTTATACCTCTAAAACAGATGAATTACAGAATCAGATATTCACAATAGTTTGCAGAAGCTCTGCTGTTCTTTGAAAAGGAATGTTGAGAGGAGATTAGATAAAAGTATTTCTAAATCATGACAAAATGGATAGGAGTGCCGAGAACATAAGGACACCCATTTACGGTGAATTGCAAAAGAACTAGTAGTGACATAAACAACAAGCAAATAACCACTTGTCTTGTTTATTGATCTAGCTGTTGATTAAAATTAGCTTTATTTAGAATATTGGTTCTCAAACTGGAATCCTCAGGGACCTTCCAGTGGGCTCATGGCCAGTGTTACAGTTGGGTGATGTGGAAGGGAGACAGGAATTTACTAGGAGCTGGAGATATTCTTTTGCTCCCTGATGCGCGTTATCACACACGAGGCTTGATGCTCAGGAAATAAAGGCTTTTATTTGCTGTAACAAGGCAGCTACTAATTATATACACGATCCCAGACTGAGGGGTCCCAGACAGAGCAGAGACCTTTATACCTCTCCCAGGAGGCGGAGCCCGACTGGGATGTACACAATAACTATAATACAAGGTGTAACAACCCAACCCTAACCCCAACAGCAACAAGTAGAACAACCCATCCCTAACCCCAACAGCAACATATATACATACTTGTAGTACTGGCCAGACCCTGGCTCAGTACTATCTAGTGGGAACCAACGATGGTTCACCACATTCACCCCTCCTTTGAAGACAAAGGCCGGCGGGGTACAAAAAAACAGAATAATTTGTCATCAGTCTATAAGTTCAGACGGTCAGGGGGACCGCACCGTCGTTGTGACCTCCTCAATACCGGCGATGACACCGGAGTAGGCACTCGCGGTGGCGTTCTCACCAAGGCGATGTCCAACTGTTCCTCCACAGACTCACAGGCCGGTTGACCCTGAGGTGATGGTAATCCATGGAGTTCCGACACGCCCTGAAGTGGCGACCATCCTCTGGACTCAGGCAAGCTGTACACGGGAGTAAAAGGGTTAAGTAATGGTCCCGATGCTGCCCGCGCCGTGTCCGGAGGGGAAACAAGAGTTATGGGGTTTGTAACTGGGGGTATGGGAGCGACAGGGGTTCCTACGTCCCCTGCTGGCGCCAGGTCTCGGATCGAGACCGTGTCCTCTCGCCCGTCAGGGTATGCCACATAGGCATACTGAGGGTTGGCGTGGAGGAGATGGACCTGTTCGACCAATGGGTCGGACTTGCGGGCCCTTACATGTCGCCACAGGAGGACAGGTCCTGAGTACGTCAACCAAGACGGTAATGAGGTCCCAGAGGAAGACTTCCGAGGGAACGAAAACATCCTCTCATGGGGAGCAGCGTTGTGCCGTACACAGGAGTGAGCGTATGGAATGGAGCACATCAGGGAGCACCTCTTGCCAACGGGAGACTGGAAGGCTTTTTGACTTCAACGCCAGTAAGACAGCCTTCCAGACTGTAGCATTCTCACGTTCCACCTGTCCGTTACCCCGAGGGTTGTAGCTCGTGGTTCTACTAGAGGCAATCCCGTATGAGAGCAGGTATTGCCTCAAGTCATCGCTCATGAACGACGAGCCCCTGTCGCTGTGAATGTAGCTGGGGTACCCGAACAGGGTAAAAAGATCACGGAATACCTTGATAACCATGGCAGCGGATGTAACAGAGCAGGGAATAACAAAAGGGAATCTCGAGTACTCGTCAATGATCTTGAGGAAGTACACATTCCGATCTGTTGAGGGAAGGGGGCCCTTAAAATCAACACTCAGCCTCTCGAAGGGACGAGTGGCCTTGACTAATTGTGCCCGGTCAGGTCGGTAAAAGTGCGGTTTGCATTCCGCGCATACCCGACAGCTTCTTGTTATGGACCTGACATCCTCCACCGAGTAGGGCAGGTTGCGGGCTTTTATAAAGTGGTAGAGCCGAGTGACCCCAGGATGGCATAGGTCATTATGGAGAGCCTGCAAACGGTCCTCCTGTATACTGGCGCATGTTCCACGCGAGAGGGCATCCGAGGGCTCATTGAGTTTCCCTGGACGATACATGATGTCATAGTTATCGGTGGAGAGTTCAATTCTCCACCGCAAGATCTTGTCATTCTTGATCTTGCCCCTCAGCGTGTTATTAAACATGAACGCCACGGACCGCTGGTCCGTGATCAGGGTGAACCGTTTTCCCGCCAAGTAATGGCGCCAGTGCCTGACGGCCTCCACAATGGCCTGGGCCTCCTTTTCCACCGCTGAATGCCGAATTTCGGGGCCTTGGACGGTGCGGGAAAAAAAGGCGACGGGCCTGCCTGCCTGATTAAGTGTGGTGGCCAGGGCGAAATCAGATGCATCGCTCTCCACCTGAAAGGAGATGGACTCATCAACAGCGTGCATCGTAGCTTTCGCGATGTCGGCTTTTAATTTATCAAAGGCCAATCGGGCCTCTAGTGTTAGGGGAAAAGAAGTGGACTTGATGAGCGGACGGGCTTTGTCCGCGTAATTGGGAACACACTGTGCATAATAAGAGAAGAAGCCTAAGCATCTTCTCAGTGCTTTTGCACTAGTGGGCAGGGGAAGTTCAGAGAGGGGGCGCATACGGTCTGGATCAGGGCCAATGACCCCGTTTTCCACCACGTATCCGAGGATGGCTAAACAGCGTGTACGAAACACCCACTTCTCCCTGTTGTAGGTCAGGTTCAGGTGAGATGCAGTGCGTAGGAAATTCAGGAGATTTGTGTCGTGGTCCTGCTGGACATGGCCGCAGATGGTGACGTTATCCAGGTACGGGAAGGTAGCCCGCAGCCCGTTCTGGTCCACCATTCGGTCCATAGCACGCTGGAAGACCGAGACCCCATTGGTGACACCAAAGGGAACCCTGAGAAAGTGATACAAGCGACCATCCGCCTCAAAAGCCGTGTATTGTCGGTCCTCTGGGCGAATGGGGAGTTGATGGTAGGCAGACTTGAGGTCTATGGTGGAGAACACCCGGTACTGCGCAATCTGATTGACCATGTCAGATATGCACGGGAGGGGATACGCATCCAGCTGCGTGTATCTATTAATGGTCTGACTATAGTCTATGACCATCCGGGGTTTGTTCCCACTCTTGACCACCATGACCTGCGCTCTCCACGGACTAGCGCTAGGTTGTATGATCCTTTCCTTGAGGAGCCGCTGAACTTCAGATCGAATGAAGATCCAATCCTCAGCGCTGTAACGCCTACTCTTAGTCGCAATGGGCTTGCAGCCTGGCACAAGATTCTGGAACAAGGAGGGTGTGGTGATCTTCAGTGTCGAGAGGCTACAGGCGGGGCGCGTTGGGCAATTTGGAGGCTGCTGTTCTCCCACTGAAAGCAAAGGGAGTGGCCCACCGTACTGTAGGGTTACACTCCTCAAGTGGACCATGAAGTTTAGTCCGAGAAGTATTGGCGCGCAAAGGTGCGGCAACACTAGGAGCTTGAAACGCTCGTAAACTGTGCCTTGCACCGTTAAAGTTACCACGCAACTCCCTAGCACGGTGACAGACCGGGACCTTGATGCCATAGAAATTGTCTGTTTGACAGGTTGAATCCGGAGTCCACACCGCTTCACAGTGTCTGGGTGGATAAAACTCTCAGTGCTCCCGCTGTCAAACAGACAATAAATCAAGTGGTCGTTTACCTGAATGTCCATCATAGACTTGTCAAGTCTATGAGGCTTGGCCTGGTCCAGGATGATCGACGCCACCGTTGGATCATGAGCAGGCAGCTGAGATTGATGAGGATGACCCCTGCTGGTCATTCGCGGTCGGTGCCGACCAACATGGCCGCTCCCATAGATCGCACGTGGGTGATGGCGCCAAACTCAGCGACCCCTGGTGGTCACACATCTCCGACTCCGTCGACCGTAATGGCGTCGTCCTGGCCTCGCACGTGGACGAAACCCTCGACGATGTCGACGACGAAGAACCGGGCGCTGAGGAATCGCAGGCCGCACTGCTGTTCCGAGAAGCAGATTTAGAGCGGCACACTTTCGAATAGTGCCCCTTCTTACCGCAGGCGGAGCACAACACAGCTTTAGCGGGACACCGTTGCCGAGTATGCTTCGCTCCCCCACAGAAGTAACACCGCGGGCTGCCCGGAGCTGCTGCCGTCATCTGGCCCGAGTGTGAGCACGCCATTACACAGCATTTCGAACCTGAGGGACGAGGAGGGATTGGCGACTGCTCCTGCCACGTTGTCTCCACATGGTCTTCAGGATACAATACTTGGCTTTTGGAGGCCGTCTCCAGCATCTCCGCTAGTTCTATTGCCTGGGTGAGGTCAAGGTTACCTTTCTCCAGTAGTTTGAGTCGGATGTAAGATGATCCGACTCCGGCCACAAACGCATCTCGAGCGAGGTCGTTCATATTCTGCTCTGCCGACACAGCTTTGCAGTTACAGCCCCTGGCTAGCTGTAGGAGCTCGTTCGCGTATTCCTCCATCGTTTCGCCAGACTGCCGTCGTCGAGTGGCTAAGAGGTAACGAGCGTGTATTTCGTTGGGCGGTTTAATATAATGCTTCTTAAGAAGCTCGAGGGCCTTTGTGTAGTCGGTGGCCGCACGGATCGCGAGGTAGACGGTGTCGCTTACCCTCGCATGGAGGACCCGGAGTCTGTCATCATCTGTGGTGACCGCTGCGGAGGCTGCCAGGTAGTCCTCAAAACATTTCAACCAATGGTCGAAGGTGTTAGAGGCGCCCACCGCACGTGGATCTAGTGTAAGGCGTTCAGGCTTCAGTATCTGCTCCATACTCTCTTTTTTTTTCTTCGACGAGAGTTTATTTACAGAAAATAAAATTGATGCGCGTTATCACACACGAGGCTTGATGCTCAGGAAATAAAGGCTTTTATTTGCTGTAACAAGGCAGCTACTAATTATATACACGATCCCAGACTGAGGGGTCCCAGACAGAGCAGAGACCTTTATACCTCTCCCAGGAGGCGGAGCCCGACTGGGATGTACCACAATAACTATACCACAATAACTATAATACAATAACTACATACTTGTAGCACTGGCCAGACCCTGGCTCAGTACTACCTAGTGGGAACCAACGATGGTTCACCACACTCCCTCAGAGTTGTACCCTCTTCATGATCCTCTCCAATCTCCTGCTCCACGTGCTCCTGTTCTCTGTGAGCTCCTTCACAAGGATAGCCTGACTGCAGTGAAATGCACTGATATCAGTCGGGAAGTATAATAAGAGCAAAATAATGTGGATGATGGAAATCTTGGATTAAACAGATAATGCTGGAAATGCTCAGCAGGTTAGGCAGCAACTGTGGAGACGTATTAGCTTTTCAGCTGAATAACCTTTCATCAGCAATTATTTTCTAAAAAATCAATACTTTAATGGGATCATTAGACAGTTTTCCAATTTAGGTGTGGAAGGGGGTCTCAATATTAATCCATTTGAAAAGAGGTGCTTCAACCAAAAATGATTGAGAACCACTGATTTTGATGGATCATGTAACTTCACCTATCCCAGTGAAGGACAACCTCGGCTGCATGAGTGGCCCTCTTTCATCTCAGTGGGTCACAAGATTGAATCTGGCATGTCCACTAACTATGATCCATGAATAAGATTGAATACATTAAATACACGCCAAATATTTCAAAACAAGTTATAGAAGATGCTTAAACATTAATATATGGGTGGCACAGTGGTTAGCACTGCTGCCTCACAGTGCCGGGGACCTGGGTTTGATTCCGGCCTCGGATCACTGTCTGTGTGGAGTTTGCACGTTCTCCCCGTGTCTGCGTGGGTTTCCTCCTGGTGTTCTGGTTTCCTCCCACAGTCCAAAAATGTGCGGGTTAGGTTGATTGGCCATGCTAAATTGACCCTAGTGTCAGGGAATTAGCAGGGCAAATATCTGGGGTTAAGGGAATAGGGCCTGGGTGGGATTGCGGTCGGTGCAGACCCGATGGGCTGAATGGCCTCCTTCTGCACTGTAGGGATTTTATGATGATATTCCAGGCGATCAATCATCTGCTGCTGCTAGCTGCAGCCAGGATTGCCACTAGTCTGTTGAATCAGGAGTGAGGACTCTTGCCGGACCGTCAAGCCGATTGTGAGTCTCCTGCCTCACTGGCCCCACTTTGGGCAGCAACCTTATTACTATGCATGAAACTTCATTTGAGTATCATTAACTGGCTGGAAGACAGATTCACTGGCTGCCGACGATGCTCTCCCAGGAGTCACGCAGGTGCCAATCAGTACAGGTTTCGAAAAGTGGGCTCCTTGGTCTCTGACAGGGAGCAAAGAGTTAAGTCCCCTGTTTAACTTTCTTCTGGGGAGTAGAGGGGGTGGTCACTCAAGTGACCTGTGGGTGGGGAGCTCATGCTGGAGGGGAAGGCATGACTTTGGATGGTTGACCCCAAGATTGGGGTCTCCCTAGCTGGGCCGTGTCATGTTGATGTGAAGGAAAAGCAGATCACTCTGAAGATGTTCCTTTCAGGCACCTTAAAATTAATAGTGTTGCTGACATTCTGCCTCATGTGAAACCTTAGAGGTCTCCTGGCCACTCAGAAAGCTATGGCCTCTGCAAAACCAGAAACCTTCTTCTCTGTGCTCCATTCCAAATGTGGGATAGTCCTTGCTAGCCCCAGGTGGTATCTGTTGCCTTTGACCTCCTTTGAATCACAGTTCCAGAGCACATCATAGAAATCATAGAAACCCTACAGTGCAGAAGGAGGTCTAATCAACCAAATCAAAGAGGGGATTACACGAGTCTTGTTAAAACAAAGACCAGATGGCCCAATAGCAGCTCAAATAGTTTCTGCCACACAGTCCAGTTCAGAACAAGCACCTCACACTGGAAACACTCAGTACATGTTCCATCAGGCCTGAGGTGCTCCTTGTCTCGTCAGAGCAGTTGGTCAGTTCAGCCCCATTGTTTGAGCACACATTGATTTCAGCACTCTGATCCTTCCTGGAGAACATCACTGCTTTCTTATCCTACTTGATATTCATCTTTTGGCTCTGGCTTCACTTCCGCATCTAACGACAGAGCTGCAGACCTGCACAGTATTAACATGTCCACTACAAAGACATCTGCCACAGCTCACACTAGAAAGCACATTGGTCCCTCTGCCGACCCCTCACCCACCCCGTTTGACTCCCTAGAAAACCCAGCATAAGGGCAACAGAGCCCTCTTGGATAGTGGCTCCTGATTTGGGCAGGATGGACTGTGGGTTTTAAAGCCTTTAGCAGCAAGGGGCATGGACATGACTCAGTGTCAGGAACAGAATTGTAGAGCCAAGACCATTGTCCTGGTAGGGGCAGGGGAGTGTGGGGACTCGGTGGTGGTGGATGTGGTGAGGGGACAGAGAGATATGCCATTTGCTGTTGATGTGACAGGTGCCATAGCTGCTGTCCTATTGTACAAAGAGTGGCAAAAGGCCAAGAATAAGCTGGTGTGATGTTCAATCCCGATCATTCACCAGTCTTCCATTTTCATCTCACAGAGAACATATGCCTTCTTATATTCCAGCTAGCCTTGAGTCTCCTATCAACTGTCCATCATCATTGATAATTTAGTTGTATCACCAATCTCAAGATGCAAGTAAGGCTCAGGGAAAGAGGCAATTAATAGGCAGGATCAGAGGCTCACAGTGAACACATTGTGAGGGCCTGCTGGCGCCTCTGCATTGTTGCCCACACAAATGCATTGTTGGATCCAGGAGGCTTTGAGGCAAAGTGAGCCATCTACTTTCAGTGGAAAATGAGGCGCAACAGCACTAATGATGTGAAGGGACAGATCACATGGACGGGAGGCCATGGATGACAATGAGGGTCCATGGACCAGTGTCCATGATCGTGCAAGCTACCTGTTATGGGCACCAGCTCCTCAGGGTTGTGCTGGGTGGCAGAAATGGTGATGGTTGGTCAGCCTTCAGATGCAGGATGACCATGGGAGTTGGGCGGAGTTGAGGGTCCAGGGATGGATGATCTTGCTGACTGTCACTCTCTCCTTTCCACCTCTTCACAGATTGCAGATGAATTTCAGTTTGTAGCCAGTCAGCTAGCATTATTCCTGATGACTGTTGCCGAGACAGACCAGTGGTGGCGAGAGTGCCAGGGCCATCCCAGGCTTTACCCAGTACCACTTGAGCCAGCAGCCAAACAACTGGGGGCCACCGCTAATGCTCAAGTGCCGGCCACGAGAAAGGGATAAGAAGACCACAGGTCTACAGGAGGCACTGGTCTTACAAAGAGCTGTTAGACAACCTGTGATACCGCAGACTCAGATTTCACAGGGGGACTGCAGCACCTGTGCAAGGTAGTTGCACACCTGACCACAAGAAGAAGAGGAGGACGCTCGCTTCTAGTAGCCATGAATGTCACGGCTCTCTGAATTTCTTCAGTTTAGTTTCAGGTCAAAGAAAGGTGCCTACAAGCCTTAGGTTTTAGTTTCACTTTAAACTTTGCCTGCATTGTGATCAATGTAATTGCAATGTAAATGTAATTAGATTTTTAAAAAACTAAGCTGTTGATTAGCAACCAAAGCCCACATTGAGAAAGTCGAAGCAGTTTGGGTTCAGTTGGAACCAGATAACCCAGAAGCAAGAAGCTTTCCACAGAATGTGCCAGTGCAGGTAGGACAATGCAGAGGGACAGAATGCAAGTCCCAGAAACTAAGGAACAGCCAGATTTCAGGGAATGAATCATAGAATCCCTACAGTACAAAAGGAGGCTATTTGGCCCATCAGGTCTGTACTGATCACAATCCCGCAACTCCATGCATTTACCCTGCTAATCCCCCTGACACTAGGGTCAATTTATCACAGCCAATCAGCCTAACCTGCACATCTTTGGAATGTGGGAGGAAACTGGAGCACCCGGAGGAAACCCACGCAGACACAGGGAGAACGTGCAAACTCCACACAGACAGTGACCTGAATTTGGAATTGAACCCATGATCCTGGCGCTGTGAGGCAGCAGTGCTAACCACTGTGCCATCATGCCACCCTCTAAAGGTGTGAATGGCCACTTGGCCCAATGAGTGTTCACTAGCTATCAGAGTATCTGACCCAGGTTCTCTCCCTGCCCTATCCCTGTAACCCCCCCACATTTACCTTGGCTAATACATCTCAGCTACACATCTTGGAACACCAAGGGGCAATTTAGCATACCTAATCCGCCTAACCTGCACATATTTGGACTGTAGGAGGAAACCGGAGCACCCGGAGGAAACCCACACAGATTTGGGACTGAAGAGAGTTCCAGAAAGTGAAAGGACCAAAGAACAGAAATCTGGAAAAAGGATTCTGTTCAGTGAAACCAGGAGCAGAGAGACGTTTAAACAAGGCTGCAAAGTTCAGACCTGAAAAAGTCAGCGAGCAAGAACCAAACGTTCAAAGTAGATCTACTGTTGGTGACAACTTAATAGAGCCTGTGAACAGTAGTGTTGTGTTAGTGTGGCTAGGTTCCTGAACGATGGTGTGGAAGCTGAAATGTAGAGAGTATTCTGGCAGAAGTATTCTGAAATGAGAGATTGAAGTCCTGGATGTGGATCCATGGTGAAGGCAGCTGAGAGGAAGGATGTTTGGGGAAGATTCCAAGCATGTTCCTTGAGAATGGACTTTGGAAACTTCTGTGTACAAGCTAGAATTTCAATGAGACGACTTGGCTCACGGTATAGCAAGTATCTGGGGAGAATTGATGAGAAATTCATAGTAGTTGTTTTGGGTAGCATCTGTTTCAGAGTAGTTTCAGAGTGGTGTGTCTGACCATATTTTACCTATTGGTTTACTTACTGAAAACATTGGAATATAATATTTTGTAATTGTGATCCTTTTAAATCTGTATATGTGTACACATATAAGAACATACGAACATAGAAAGGAGCAGGAGTGGGCCATCTAGCCCCTCGAGCCTGCCCCGCCATTCGATAAGATCATGGCTGATCTGAAGTGGATCAGTTCCACTTACCCGCCTGATCCCTATAACCCCTAATTCCCTTACCGACCAGGAATCCATCTATCCGTCATTTAAACATATTCAACAAGGTAGCCTCCACCACTTCAGTGGGCAGAGAATTCCAGAGATTCACTACCCTCTGAGAGAAGAAGTTCCTCCTCCACTCTGTCCTAAACTGTTCTAAACTGACCCCCCTTTATTTTTATTTTATAGCTGGTGTAAAGGAGTGGTGTATTATACTTAATCTTGTTTAATAAATGCTTTATTCTGTTAAACGTTAATCAGCAGTCCTGTGACTCTTCAACCTAAATGAAAAAATAATAGTTAGGATCTATCAAGCCAGGTACCATTCTGGGACCTGATTGTCCAGTAGTAACATCAACTGGGATCATCAAAACAAGAACTAGAACACATTATTGTACTGAGTGAAGATACATTTCATTTGTGGCTATTGTGCATCTGGCATCAGGAAAATAATCAGAATAGATTGGACCTGCTCAGTTTCTATGTTTTATATCGTAGCAATATTTGAGCAATGCGGTTTGTTAATTGTTTATGTGATAGCTCTGTCACCCAATGTGGGAATCATAGAATCCTACAGTGTAGAAGGAGGCCATTCTGCCCATCCAGTCTGCACCAACCACAATCCCACCCAGACCCTATCCCCACAACCCCATGCATTTACTCTAGCTCGTCCCCCTGACACTAAGGGGCAATTTAGCATGGCCAATCCACCTAACCCGCACATGTTTGGAGTGTGGGAGGAAACTGGAGCACCCGGAGGAAACCCACGCAGACACAGGGAGAATGTGCAGATTCCACACAGACAGTGACCCAAGCCGGGAATTGAACCCAGGCCCCTGGTGCTGTGAGGCAGCAGTGCCAACCACTGTGCCACCATGCCGCCCTTAAAGTAATTAAAACACAAACAGCCCCAGCTTTATCTGTGCAGCCAATTGTTCAGTTGGTTCGGGTGTGGTGTTAATAATACCAGGGTTAGAGATTTGTTCCCTTTGTGCATCGGCAAAAACGTAATTGTTAATTTTATGGTTTCATGCAAAACTTAAAATCCAAAGTTTAGAAGAAAACAAGTTTACACAAAATGTAAAATGGTCCATTTTTGGAATATGTCACTGGGCAAGAGTAACATAGAATTCTTTTTAATTGCCTTCTGTTTACTGATATAGTTTTAGCTCTCAGCCTGTCTCTGTTAATGATCCTAAGCAGTTAAAAATCTAACAGAGCGTACCTGACTCTCCTGACATGACTTCAGTTTAGGACAAATTCCCATCCTTGATGTCTCTCCCTATTCTAAGCCAAGCCTTCAGGGTGAAGTAAATAATTGCAGTGTAAATCACGCAGCTTGAGAACCAGACACAAATATAACAAAATAAGACCAAAATAAATGATGGCTGGAATTTTACCGGCACAATTTTGGGGATGAGCTTGGTTCAGAGAACGGCATTCTCCGTTGGCCTTGGGCAGGATCGTGCAAACCTTGGGCGGATGTGCTGGTAAAATCCCACCTAATAACTTCAAAATCTCAGGTTTGAAACAGGGATACGTCTCATGCTAATGCTTTCTCAACTGAGCTACTATAAGCACAGGGTATCTTCTGCAGCATTGTTAATTCTGATGGAATTATCCTCTCTCATTCCTTACTTGGTGGAAATGGGAATCAGCCAGATCTCAAGAATTCAGTTTTCTCAATGTTCTGCCAAACTTTTTGTGCTGAAGGCTGACATTCCAGGGGAGGCCTGACAATGCTGGACACAACATGATAGAGTTTAAAATGCTTATAAAAACTTACAGAAAGCAATACATGTGTAATTGTTTTCTTGTTTCCTCCTGATCTTTAACTAGCTGAAAGTAGCTATTGACTCCACCCCAAAAATAATTTTGTTCTGCAAACCATAAACCAATTTCCTCTCAAAAAAACATTCTTTTTTTTATTCATTCAAGGAACTGAGCATCACTGGCAAGGCCAATATTTATTGCTTATCCCTATTTTTCTTTGGGAAGATGGTGATGAGCCATTTACTATAACTGCTGAAACTCCTATTTTATAGATTCAACCACTGTGCTTTTAGAAAGCGGGTGCCAGGACTTTGGCCCAGAACAGTGAAGGAACGCGATATCATTCCAATTCTGGATGTTGTTTGATTTGGAGGGGGTGACTTGCAGATAGGCAGCACAGTGGCACAGTGAGCACTGCTGCCTCACAGCGCAAGGGACCCGGGTTCGATTCCCGGCTTGGGTCACTGTCTGTGCGGAGTCTGCACGTTCTCCCCGTGTCTGTGTGGGTTTCCTCCGGGTGCTCCGGTTTCCTCCCACATTCTGAAAGACGTGCTGGTTAAGCGCATTGACGCAAACAGGCACCGGAGTGTGATGACCAGGGGAATTTCACAGTAACTTCATTGCAATGTTAATTTAAGCCTTGTGACAAATAAATAAACTTTAGTTACTTTATGGTGTTATTCTCATGTGTTTGCTACCTTGTTCTTCTAGTCGATAGAGGTTGTGGATTTGAGCAGCACTTTTGAAGGAGGATTGGTGAATTGTTGCAGTGCATCTTCTACAGAGTATAATCTGCTGACACTCTGTATAGATGGTGGAGAGAATGAATGTTTGAGGTGATCAGTGAGGTGCTGATCAAAAAGGCTGCTTTGTCCTGGATCATTTTGACCTTTGTGGATATTATTCAGACCCTGGAGTGTTTGATCTTCCTTAGAGCAGAGAAAGTTAGGAGGTTAGACAGAAGTTCAAAACCATAATAGCATGAATAAAGAGGAACTACTGCGAGTGGCAGTGGGATCAGTAATCAGAGGACACAGATTTATAGTGATTGACAAAAGAACTTGAGGTGACACGAGGAAACATTTTTTTAAACAATCAGTGTGATCTGGAGTGAGTGAGTTTGAAGAGATTCAACTTTTGAAAGGAATTTGGATAAACAATGCCAGGTGTAACTACATACAGGGAAAATCAGAATTTGGACTAATTATTTACTCCAGTAATAGGGTGCACTGGCAATATGGGCCAAATGGCATCATTCCCCGTTATATGATTTTGTCGTAATAGTGGCATAATTTCCTCTGACGAGGAAGGGAATTGAACCCAGATACCAACTACTATCACAAACCACTGTTCACCATATTTCTGACATTGCTCCACATTTTTGTGTTTCCAGCCTGTTCTGTTCCTTCAACCTTCATTCCTGAAAATCCAGCAACCATGACCGACTTCTTCGTCTGACCGTTTTTCAGCATCTTCATCCACTCCGAAACCACTCAGTGGAACAGGCTGAATGGAAACAGAAGCAGACCAATGCTGGAATCACCTGGTTAAAGAGCCTACCTTCACTTACAGAAATAATGGCCCAGTTCTTCAGCGGCACACCCGCATGCGGGTAAAGCTCCCTTCAACCTCACCCACAAACCTCTCATCCACCCCATAACCTCCCACTATATGCTTTGGAGAGGGTACAGAAGAGGTTTACCAGGATGTTGCCTGGTCTGGAGGGTATTAGCTATGAGGAAAGGTTGGATAAACTGGGGTTGTTCTCACTGGAACGACGGAGGTTGAGGAGCGACCTGATAGAGGTTTACAATATTATGAGTGGCATGGACAGAGTGGATAGTCAGATGCTCTTTCCTAGGGTAGAAAAATCACGTACTAGGGGACATAAGTTTAAGGTGCGTGGGGAAAAGTTTAGAGGAGATGTGCGAGGCGGGTTTTTTACACAGAGGGTGGTGAATGTCTGGAACATGCTGCCCAGGGAGGTGGTGGGAGCAGGTACGATAGCGGCATTTAAGGGGCACCTAGACAAATAGGATGGGAATGGAAGGATACGGACTCCATAAGTGCGTACAGTTTTCGTTTAGGCAGGTATCATGATTGGTGCAGGCTTGGAGGGACAAAGGACCTGTTCCTGTGCTGTACTGTTCTTTATTCATTTGTTATTCCCACTTCACCCTGTATATACCACTCAGTCCTTCAGCTTCCTTCATTCCCTCTGTCTTCCTCAGCCTGACACCCATTCCCCACATTAGAAACAGAACTCACACACCCTATTTTAACAGTTGGAAGCAGTTGAGCAGTCCATAAATTACCCCTCGTTGACAAACTGACAATCAGCTGAATCAACTAAACTCACCAACATAAATTTCCCAGAATTCTGACCATGAAACTTGACGAGAAGCAATACACACTAAATAGTGCAATTTGGAAGTGGGCACATAAAACACAAAGGGGGCGATTCTCCCACCCTGCTGCGCTGTTTCTGTAGCGCAGTGGGCCGGGAGACATCAGCGGTGGCCGATTCGCGGGATTTGCATAGGGCGGCTGAGCCTCGGTGTGTCTCCAAGCCTCAGTTTTTCGTGTCAATGGATCCATGCGTAAAATCGTCGTAACAGCGATTTGTATTCATTCGCATACCTTATCAAGCCATTAGCAGGCCAGCGACTAGAATCTCATCCCCGCTACGCCTTCCCCCCTCTCTGGCGGGACATCACACCGGCGAGGTTTACAACTGCTTTATAGAAGTCAGGACCTGACGTGGCAGCGTTGAACAGGAGTAAGGAGGTGTGCTTTATGGAGCTGCAGCCCCCGGAGTGCAGGGGAGGTTGGAGGTAGGGCCAGGAAAACTTCTGCTTGATGTGGGGAGGTCCCCATAGAGCTGGAAGTGCTGTCCCCAGGCCCAGGGATGTTCCATGTAGTCTCTGGGGTGGGGTGGGGTCCTTTACTGAGTGCTGGTCAGGCTGCTGCTCTCTGCAGCCACTGGCTGTTCCTTTGTTCTGGCTGTGGTGTGTGGTGAGGGACTGGACTGAGTGCTGGGGTTTTAGGGAGGGGGAGCAGGTGGGGCAGGGAGGGCATCATGTGCTGATTGAGGGCTCACCAATCTTGCAGCTGTTACTCCAAACAGGGGCACTTAGGTTCACACTCTTACTGCATGTACTCTGCAGTGAATGGGAATCCATCTTGTGACCATTAGGAGTCTGTCCCTGACCTGCAACACATGCCTGGAAGGGAATGCTGTCGTTACACTCATGGCAATGGCTCAAGGGGCTGCAATGGCCACGCCCGCACACCAACCTGCATACTCTCCCTGCCAGCCATGTTAACTGTGCCAATAGCAGGCAACTTAATCAGGTCATGCATGGCACCACAGATTGTGTTGTGTGTATACAAGCAGGGGAACTGGTCCCAGTGAGGGATTGTGGGGAGTGGGTGCTGAAGTACACAATGTTTCTATCAATCTCTCTCTCTAATCCCCACCATGCAAAATGGATCTCGGTCTTATTGATCTAGAACTGGCCATCATGGTAATGATGGCCAGTTCTAGATCAATAAGACCGAGATGGTAATGTTGTCATTTATCTCAAGAGGCTTGGAATACAAAAGCAGGGATGTACTTCTGAGGCTTTATAAAGCACTGGTTAGGCCCCATTTGGAGTACTGTGAGCAATTTTGGGCCCCACACCTCAGGAAGGACATACTGGCACTGGAGCGGGTCCAGCGGAGATTCACACGGATGATCCCGGGAATGGTAGGCCTGACATACGATGAACGTCTGAGGATCGTGGGATTGTATTCATTGGAGTTTAGGAGGTTGAGGGGAGATCTAATAGAAACTTACAAGATAATGAACGGCTTAGATAGGATGGACGTAGGGAAGTTGTTTCCATTAGCAAGGGAGACTAGGACGCGGGGGCACAGCCTTAGAATAAAAGGGAGTCACTTTAGAACAGAGATGAGGAGAAATTTCTTCAGCCAGAGAGTGGTAGGTCTGTGGAATTCATTGCCACAGAGGGCTGTGGAGGCCGAGACGTTGAGCGTCTTCAAGACAGAAATTGATAAATTCTTGATTTCTCGAGGAATTAAGGGCTATGGGGAGAGAGCGGGTAAATGGAGTTGAAATCAACCATGATTGAATGGTGGAGTGGACTCGATGGGCCGAATGGCCTTACTTCCGCTCCTATGTCTTATGGTCTTATGGTGGCGGCTGAGAAAGAGGAGGCGGCTTAGGAGGTGGAGGAAATAGGTCGGCCACTCCAGGAGCAGCGAGTGGAAGGAGGGCAGTGGGCTGCTGGTGAAGCCCATGAGGTGGGAGAGCAGTCTTCAAGAAAGGGTGACCCAGGAGAAGGAGGATGCAGAGGCCAAAGCAATACCAGACCAGGATATCGTTTGAGGGCCTATCGGAGGCCATGTGCCGTCATCGCCTCCGCGTATCTAAGGAAACAGTCCGGCACTTGTGTGAGGTGCTTGCACACCCGGCACCTCAGAGGAGGGGAGGTCACCCGCTCCCAGTAGATGTAAAGGTGAAGGCAGCATGTAGCTTCAATGCAACAGGGTCGTTTCAGACACCTAGTGGGGACATTAGTGGAATCTCTCAGGCCTCAGTCCACAGATATGTTTTCCAGGTTACAGATGTCTTGTGTGCCAGGTTAGGCCATTACATCGGTTTTGATGTTCAGCAGGAGGCTGTGCTCCAGGCTTCGCCGCCATTGCCAGGATGCTCCATGTTCAGGAGACAGTGGATGGGACATACATCGCCCTGCGGTCCCCACGAGGTGAGGGGCAACCATTCATTAACAGGAAGTGGTTCCACTCACTGGATGTTCAAATTGTATGTGCCCATCGGATGAACATCTTGTAGGTCTGTGCACCCCACCCAGGGAGTGTCCATAACCGCTATGTGCTGAGGCGATAAGACATCCCTGGGTTATTTGAAGACCAACCCAGGCTGCCGGGATGGCTCGTGGGAGACAAGAGCTACCCGGTGAGGTCATGGCTGATGACGCCAGTGCGGAGGTCCGACACCGAGGCAGAGGCCCGCTACAATGAGACCCACACTGCCACCCGGCCCGACGCCGAGCGTTACATAGGCTGCTGAAGATGCAGTTCCACTGCCTGGACTGCTCTGGAGGTGCCCTGCAGTATGACCCTGTGTGTGCCTCACGCATTATAATTGTGTGCTGCATCCTGCACAACATAGCACAGCAGCAGGAAGACCAGCTGGTGGGGGAGGAGGATCGATACCAGGCAGAAGTGAGTGACTTGCCATATGAGGAGCCGGAGGATGGAGGACAGGCGGCGATGGCAGGATCTGGCAGGGCAGGGCTGCAATGGAGACCCTAATAGCAGCCCGCTTCACATCGTTGGTGCCATGCAATGTGGGGGCAGCTCTGAACACACTTCCACCACATCCCAGGAGCCACTGCAGCTGCCATCACCCCCACAACCCAAAGCTGGACCCTCACTCCACATGGCCCTTCTCATCCCCCACCCTCTCTCAGCTCACCCCTCGCCTTCCCCCACCTTCTCTCAGTCCACCCCGCCCTGACTTCGAGAAACATCACGACAGGTTAATGTGCCTGTGCTGGCACTGGCAGCAAGTCTTTGATGAAAGCAGGAGGATGATGACGACTCGCTGTTGTGCACACTGGGATCTTGCACATGGTGCCACTCAAGTCTGACTCCTGCCTGTTCTCTGAGTGCACACTGGCACCTGGGCCCACGTAGCAGTAAGGATTGGGAACACAAGCGTGTGAGTCGGGGGAGAGGTTTGACGGTTGGGGGCGGGTGTTGGGGGGGGCATACTAAGGGGTGATGTTTGACTAAGGGTCCAGGGGATGCTGGGGAAAGTAGGGCAGGCGGTCTATAACGTTTGGCCAAGGCACTGGTATCGCACAGCAGTCTGCGCCTCGATGCGTGGGATTGGGGTACACTCAGCTCTGTGGGGGAAGAATCAGAGACAGATTACACACAGCTGTGAGGTAAAAAGCATTTAGTTGTGCTGTTAACATTAACCATAACTAAAACCTAACCCTAACTACTGGTGACTGTCACCTATGCCCTCTTAGTGAGCCTACAACTTTCTTACTTTGTGCGGGCTACTGCTTCATCTTGCTGCTAGCCCAGGATGCACATTGGAGGTGGAGGTGTCCAGCTGTGATTGGGGCCCCATTGCCTGTGATGCCCTTGGCGGCCGTCTCCTGGGGGACTGAGACCTGGAGGGCCCCGGCCAGCTTGTGGGTGACACTGATGTTTCTGTTCATTCAGTTGGCTCTGAGATGCCCCGGTGTGAGAAAGAGGGAATCAGGAGGTCTCCCATGTGAAAGGCCCTGGCATGGGCTCCAGCCCTTCCTCCTCCCTCATGATGCACAGAGGCCCCGGGGACACTCCATGGGATGCCAGGGTAGCTGGACTGAGCTCCAGAATCTCCAGCGTCACCTTGCTCTGCCAGTCCTGGAGGCCCAGATGCATCTGCTCCATGGTCTGTGAACCCTTAGCGTTGGCCCTCTTAGAGTGGGCCAACCTCTGGAGCCCCTCAGCATTAGCTCTCTGGGACTGGGCTAAGTTGTCGAGGCTCACAGCCACGGCCTGCTATGTCTCCAGAATACCAGCGAGAGTCCCAGACATGGCCAGCAGTGTCTCCAACGTGCCCCCGACACCCATGGCTATGGACTGATGTGCCTCCTGGATGCCTGTGACACCCTCAGCCGTGGCTCGCCGTGTCTCTGCCATGACCCGCTGTGTCTCCAGGATGGCCTGGACCCTGCCACCCATGAGGCCAAATCCCTGTGCCAGACTTTCCACTGCGGACGCCACCCCGCAGTGTCCAGGGGGTGCAACACTCAAGGCTTTCATTCAATGAGGGGGAATGCTCGCTGGGAGGGTGTGTGCATGGCAACCATCTGTGTGTGAAGGGGGTTTGGGTGGGGAGGGGGGTGGAGGCCAAGAGGCCAGCGAAGTCTGGATCAGTGGCGGGTGGGGAGGCCAAGAGGCCAGTGATGTTGGGGTCATTGGGGGATGGGGGGGGGGTGCGGGGGGCAGCGATGTCTGGGTCAGTGGGGGATGGGGAAGCCAGCGATTATCTTGTTTGGGGGGGGGGGGGGGCGCGTTGGTGAGAGGCCATTAATGTGTGTGTGGGGAGTGATAGGCCAGCAACAAGGCCAACAATGTCTGTGTGGGGAGTGATAGGCCAGCAACAAGGCCAACAATGTCTGTGTGGGGAGTGATAGGCCAGCGATGAGGCCAACAATGTCTGTTGGGGGGTTGAGGCCGGCGATCTCCATGCTGGGAGGACTTGTTTAGTGATCTCCCAGAGATCAGTGCATGCGCGGTGGCCCACTCAATGCACTGATTTCAGCCTCTTCAGCGGGAGTAGGCCCCACCATGGATTTTTCACGTGGTTCACACTAATGTCCTCTGCAGTGCACAGGATGTGGGAGATTCGTTTTGAAAACCCTGCTGTTAAAAAAGTGTGATTTACTCCAGCTTCCACATGAATTCGACACTTCAAAGTTTTTTGGGAGAGTCGCCCCCAAACATTTGGAAGTTTGGAAAATCTGGTGAAGGTTCAAGGCAGAGGAAGGGAGAGCCTGATAGGAAACACCGCTGAAGACTAATAGATGAAAGTAGGAAGTCAGCAAGAGGCAAAGAGAAAAAACAAATCAAGAATCAAGTGAAATCATGTGGCAGTATGTTAGTGGATTTATTATTGAAAGACCCCAGGAGGGAGGATCGTGTAACTGAAGAAATTGAGGAGCTGAGGGTGAACACTTTGAGGCAAGATAAAAATTTTCATGAAGGGTTATATGAACATATGAATAAGGAATAGTAGTGGCACGGTGGTTAGCACTGCTGCCTCACAGCACCAGGGACCCAGGTTCGATTCCTGGCTTGGGTCACCGTCTGTGCGGAGTCTGCACGTTCTCCCCCGTGTCTGCATGGATTTCCTCCGGGCTCTCTGGTTTCCTCCCATAGTCCGAAAGACGTGCGGGTTAGGTTGATTGGCTATGCTAAATTGCCTCTCATTGTCCAAAGATGTGCAGGTTAAGTGGATTGTCCATGCGAAATTGCCCCATGATGTCCAAAGACATGCGGATTAGGTGGATTGGCTATGCTAAATTGTCCCTCAGTGTTCAAAGATGTGCGGGTTAGGTCAATTGGCCATGGTAAATTGCCCCTGTGTCCCGGGATGCATAGATTAGAGGGATTAGCAGGGTAAATGTGTGGGATTATGGGGTTAGGACCAGGGTGGGGTTGTTGTTGGTGCAGGCATAGAACATTACAAGGCAGTACAGGCCCTTCGGCCCTCGATGTGGCGCCGATTTGTGAAACAAATCTAAAGCTCATCTAACTACACTATTGCAATATCATCCATATGTTTATCCAATAACCCTTTAAATGCCCTTAATGTTGACGAGTCCACTACTGTTGCAGGCAGGGCATTCCATGCCCTTACTACTCTCTGAGTAAAGAACCTACCTCTGACATTTGTCCTATATCTATCACCCCTCAATTTAAAGCTATGTCCCCTCGTACTAGCCATCACCATCCGAGGAAAAAGGCTTACACTGTCCACCCTATCTAATCCGCAAATCTTTGTCTTGTCACTGGACACAGGTGAGGTCCCAGAGGATTGGAAGATTGCTAATGTGGTCCCGTTATTTAAGGGTAGTAAGGATAACCCGGGAAATTATAGGCCGGTGAGCTTGACGTCCGTGGTCGGGAAGTTGTTGGAGAGGATTCTTAGAGATAGGATGTATGTGCATTTAGAAAGGAATAAACTCATTAACGATAGTCAGCATGGTTTTGAGAGAGGGAGGTCATCCCTCACTAACCTGGTGGAGTTTGTTGAAGAAGTGACTAGAATGGTTGACGAGGGAAGGGCCGTGGATGTCATCTATATAGACTTTAGGAAAGCGTTTGACAAAGTACCTCATGGTAGGTTGGTGCAAAAGGTTGGATTTCATGGGATAAAGGGGAGGTGGCTAGATGGGTGGAGAACTGGCTTGGTCACAGAATAAGAGTTTTAACAACACCAGGTTAAAGTCCAACAGGTTTATTTGGTAGCGTATACCATTAGCTTTCGGAGCGCTGCTCCTTTGTCAGATGGAGTGGAAATCTGCTCTCAAACAGGGCACAGAGACACAAAATCAAGTTACAGAATACTGATTAGAATGTGAGTCTCTACAGCCAACCAGGTCTTAAAGATACAGACAATGTGAGTGGAGGGAGCATTAAGCACAGGTTAAAGAGGTGTATTGTCTCCAGACAGGACAGCCAGTGAGATTCTGCAAGAACTCTGCAAGGACTTGCAGAATCTCACTGGCTGTCCTGTCTGGAGACAATACACATCTCTTTAACCTGTGCTTAATGCTCCCTCCACTCACATTGTCTGTATCTTTAAGACCTGGTTGGCTGTAGAGACTCGCATTCTAATCAGTATTCTGTAACTTGATTTTGTGTCTCTGTGCCCTGTTTGAGAGCAGATTTCCACTCCATCTGACAAAGGAGCAGCGCTCCGAAAGCTAATGGTATACGCTACCAAATAAACCTGTTGACTTTAACCTGTTGTTAAAACTCTGACTGTGTTTACCCCAGTCCAACGCCAGCATCTCCACATTTTGGTCACAGAAGACAGAGGGTGGTAGTGGAAGGGTCTTTTTCCGGCTGGAGGCCTGTGACTAGTGGTGTTCCGCAGGGCTCTGTATTGGGACCTCTGCTGTTTGTGATTTATATAAACGATCTGGAAGAAAGTGTAACTGGGGTGATCAGTAAGTTTGCAGACGACATGAAATTGGCAGGACTTGCAGATAGTGAGGAGCATTGTTGGAGGCTACATAAGGATATAGATCAGCTGGAAATTTGGGCAAAGAAATGGCAGATGGAGTTCAATCCAGATAAATGCGAAGTGATGCATTTTGGTAGAGCTAATGTAGGGGGGAGCTATACGATAAATGGCAGAACCATAAAGGGTGTAGATACGCAGAGGGACCTGGGTGTGCAAGTCCACAGATCCTTGAAGGTGACGTCACAGGTGGAGAAGGTGGTGAAGAAGGCATATGGCATGCTTGCCTTTATAGGACAGGGCATAGAGTACAAAAGTTGGGGTCTGATGTTGCAGATGTATAGAACGTTGGTTCAGCCGCATTTGAAATACTGCGTCCAGTTCTCGTCGCCATAATACCAGAAGGACGTGGAGGCTTTAGAGAGAGTGCAGAGGAGATTTACCAGGATGTTGCCTGGTATGGAGGGGCTTAGTTATGAGGAGAGATTGGGTAAACTGGGGTTGTTCTCACTGGAAAGACAGAGGATGAGGGGAGACCTAATAGAAGTGTATAAAATTATGAAAGGCATAGATAGGGTGAACGGTGGGAAGCTTTTCCCCAGGTCGGTGGTGACGTTCACGAGGGATCATAGATTCAAGGTGAGGGAGGGGGGGGGGGGGGGGGGAGGTTTAACACGTATATCAGAAGGACATATTTTACACAGAGGGTGGTGGGGGCCTGGAATGCGCTGCCAGGCAAGGTGCTGGAGGTGGGCACACTGGGAATGTTTAAGACTTATCTAGATAGCCACATGAACGGAGTGGGAATGGAGGGATACAAAAGAATGGTCTAGTTTGGAGCAGGGAGCGGCACAGGCTTGGAGGGCCGAAGGGCCTGTTCCTGTGCTTTATTGTTCTTTGTTGTCTGGTCAAGGCCTGGGTGGGATTGTGGTCGGTGCAGACTTGATGGGCCGAATGGCCTTTTTCTGTACTGTAGGGTTTCTATGATTTCTATGATCTTGTATGCCTTTATTAAGTCACCTCTTAACCTACTTCTCTCTAACGAAAACAGCCTCAAGTCACTCAGCCTCTCCTCATAAGACCTTCCCACCATACCAGGCAACATCCTGGTAAATCTCCTCTGCACCCTTTCCAATGCTTCCACATCTTTCCTATAATGCGGCGACCAGAACTGTACGCAATACTCCAAGTGCAGCCGAACCAGAGTTTTGTACAGCTGCAACATGACATCATGGCTCTGAAACTCAATCCCTCTACCAATAAAAGCTAATACATTGTACACCTTCTTAACAACCCCATCAACCTGGGTGCCAACTTTCAGGGATCTATGCACATGGACACCCAGATCTATCTGCTCATCCACACTACCAAGTATCTTACCATTAACCCAGTACTCTATATTCTTGTTACTCCTTCCAAAGTGAATCACCTCACACTTTTCCACATTAAACTCCATTTGCCACCTCTCAGCCCAGCTCTGCAGCTTATCTATGTCCCTCTGTAACCTGCAGCATCCTTCTGCACTGTCCACAACTCCACCGACTTTAGTGTCATCTGTAAATTTACTAACCCATCCTTCTACGCCCTCATCCAGGTCATTAATAAAAATGACAACAGCAGTGGCCCCAAAACAGATCCTTGCGGTACACCACTAGTAACTGAACTCCAGGATGAATATTTCCCATCAACCACCGCTGTCTGTCTTCTTACAGCTAGCCAATTTCTGATCCAAACCACCAAATCACCCTCAATCCCATGCCTCTGTATTTTCTGCAATAGCCTACTGTGGGGAACCTTATCAAAAGCTTTACTGAAATCCATATACACCACATCAACCGCTTTACCCTCATCCACCTCTTTGGTCACCTTCTCAAAGAACTCAATAAGGTTTGTGAGGCACGACCTACCTTTCACAAAACCGTATTGACTATCCCTAATCAAATTGTTCCTTTCTAGATGATTATAAATCCTATCTCTTATAATCCTTTCCAAAACTTTGCCCACAACAGAAATAAGGCTCACTGGTCTATAATTACCAGGGTTGTCTCTACTCCCCTTCTTGAACAAGGGGACAACATTTGCTATCCTCCAGTCTTCTGGCATTATTCCTGTAGACAATGATGACAAAGATCAAAGCCAAAGCCCCTGCAACCTCCTCCCTAGCTTCCCAGAGAATCCTAGGATAAATCCCATCTGGTCCAGGAGACTTATCTATTTTCACACTTTCCAGAATTGCTAACACCTCCTCCTTATGAACCTTGAAGAAGGGAAAGGGTTAATGTTTTTTGTACTCAATGTATTTTGTACCTAAAGGGTTGAACTTTGTACTTAGAATGCATCTTAGAAGGGCTGATCCCCTTGTTTATACTGCTTCTGACATGAATACAAGTTAACTTTTATTCTTATAACAATAGATAGTCAAATGTAAATGTGAGTGTGTTTGAGAGAATACCTTTTCTACCAGCTTGTGTGTGGTTTGCGGAAGGAAAGCAATTCCATGATGTTTGACAGAAGGACTCCCGCTGGGGCCGCTGACCGCACACAGTCACTTCAAAGGGAAGCCACGGAGGAGCAGGAAACCAGAGACTACATCGTGACTACAGCTGCCAGAGACTGGTGCTTCGTGACCTGAGAATCAGATACACTCTGATTTATGGTCAGATGCATCGTGCTTCATGATCAAGGACAGTTGTATGGACTTTGATTCATGACCAGACCAGTGTTTGTGTTGTGACTGGTGCTGGGAGCCATAATGTATATATATCCCCACTTTTCCATGTTCAGAGAGAATTTTGGCTTCTGCTTTCAAGGGCTCAGGTTCTCCCACAAGCTTGTGAGAATAAAGCCTACTCTATTTTGACACATACCAGCCTCAGGTATTTTTTACCTACTACAACGTCAATCCCATCTAGTCCAATAGTCTGTATCTCAGTATTCTCTTCGACAACATTGTCTTTTTCCTGTGTGAATACTGACGAAAAATATTCATTTAGCACCTCTCCTATCTCTTCGGACTCCACGCACAACTTCCCACTACTGTCCTTGACTGGCCCTCATCTTACCCTAGTCATTCTTTTATTCCTGACATACCTATAAAAAGCTTTAGGGTTTTCCTTGATCCTACCTGCCAAAGACTTATCATGTCCCCTCCTGGCACTTCTTAGCTCTCTTCAGGTCCTTCCTGGCTAACTTGTAACTCAGGTGCCCTAACTGAGCCTTCACGTCTCATCTTTACCAAGTCTCCTTCTTCCTCTTCACAAGAGATTCAACTTCTTTAGTAAACCACGGTTCCCTCACTCGACCACTTCCTCCCTGCCTGACAGGTACATACTTATCAAGGACATGCAGTCGCTGTTCCTTGAGCAAGCTCCACATTTCAATTGTGCCCATCCCCTGCAGATTTCTCCCCCATCCTTTGCATCCTAAATCTCACCTAATCGCATCATAATTTCCTTTCCTCCAGCTATAACACTTGCCCTGTGGTATATACCTATCCCTTTCCATCACTAAAGTAAACGTAACCGAATTGTGGTCACTATCGCCAAAGTGCTCACCTACCTCCAAATCTAACACCTGGCCTGGTTCATTACCCAGTACCAAATCCAATGTGGCCTCGCCTCTTGTTGGTCTATCTACATACTGTGTCAGGAAACCCGCCTGCAAACATTGGACAAAAACTGACCCATCTAGAGTACTCGAACTATAGCGTTTCCAGTCAATATTTGTAAAGTTAAAGTCCCCCATAACAAACACCCTGTTATTTTCACTCCTATCCAGAATCATCTTTGCAATCCTTTCCTCGACATCTCTGGAACTTTTTGGAGACCTATAGAAAACTCCCAACAGGGTGACCTCCTTTTCGGTTTCTAACCTCAGCCCATACTACCTCAGTAGACGAGTCCTCATCAAACATTCTTTCTGCCACCGTAATACTGTCCTTGACTAGCAATGCCACACTTCCCCCTCTTACCACCTTCCCCGATCTCACTGAAATATCTAAACCCCGGAACCTGCAGCAACCATTCCTGTCCCTGCTCTATCCATGTCTCCGAAATGGCCACAACATTGAAGTCCCAGGCACCAACCCATGCTGCAAGTTCACCCACCTTATTCCGGATGCTCCTGGCGTTGAAGTAGACACACTTCAAACCACCTTCCTGCCTGCCGGTACACTCCTGCGACCTTGAAACCCGATTCATGACCTCACCACTCACATCCTCCTGGAGCAACAATCCAGGTTCCCATCCCCCTGCCGAATTAGTTTAAACCCTCCCGAAGAGCATTAGCAAATTTCCCCCCCAGGACATTGGTACCCCTCTGGTCCAGGTGAAGACCATCCTGTTTGTAGAGGTCCCACCTACCCCAGAATGAGCCCCGATTGTCCAGGAATCTGAATCCTTCCCTCCTGCACCATTCCTGTAGCCACGTGTTCAGCTGCTCTCTCTCCCTATTCCCCTCCTCGCTAGCACGTGGCACGGGTAACAAACCAGAGATAACAACTCTGTTTGTTCTCGCTCTAAGCTTCCACCCTAACTCCCTGAATTTCTGCCTTACATCCCCGTCTCTTTTCCTACCTATGTCTTGGGTGCCTATGTGAACCACAACTTGGGGTTGGTCCCCCTCTCCCTTAAGGATCCCGAAAACACGATCCGAGACATCACGGACTCTGGCACCTGGGAGGCACCACACCAACCGCGAGTCTCTCGCTCCCACAGAATCTCCTATCGGTCCCCCTAACTATGGAGTCCCCAATGACTAATGCTCTACTCCTCCCCCCCTTTCCCTTCTGAGCAACAGGGACAGCCTCTGTGCCAGAGATCTGTACCCCATGGCTTACCCCTGGTAAGTTGTCCTCCACAACAGTATCCAAAATGGTACACTTGTTATACAGAGGAACGGCCACAGGGGATCACTGCACTGACTGCTTCTTACCCCTTCTAACAGTCACCCAAGTATCCTTATTCCTAGGAGTATGAACCTCCCTGTAGCTTTTATCATAGAAGAAGAAGAAACCTTACAGTGCAGAAGGAGGCCATTCGGCCCATCGAGTCTGCACCGACCACAATCCCACCCAGGCCCTACCCCCACATATTTACCTACTAATCCCTCTAACCTACGCATTTTAGGATTCTAAGGGGCAATTTTTTTTTTAACCTGGCCAATCAACCTAACCCGCACATCTTTGAACTGTGGGAGGAAACCGGAGCACCCGGAGGAAACCCATGCAGACACAAGGAGAACATGCAAACTCCACACAGACAGTGACCCGAGCCAGGAATTGAACCCGGGACCCTGGAGCTGTGAAGCAGCAGTGCTAACCGCTGTGCTACCATGCCGCATATCTATAACTGTCTCTGCCTCCCGAATGATCCTGAGTTCATCCAGTTCCAGCTCCAGATCCCTAACACGGTCTTCAAGGAGCTGGAATTGGGTGCACTTCCTACAGGGGTACTCAGCTGGGACACTAATGGTGTCCCTCACCTCAAACATCCCACAGGAGGAACATTGCACTGACATCCCTGCTAACTTCCCTTACTAAGAAACAAAAGAGAAAAAGAAGAAAAAAAAACTCACCTGCTCTCACACCGAGTCTTTATTTTTAGGTTAGAGGAGGGGGAGGGTGGGAATGCGAATGCTGTCTTTGTCCATTAAGTACGGATTGTGGGTCTGGAAGGTGCTGTCTAAGGAAGCTTGGTGAATAGCAGCACATCTTGTCGATGGTACAAACTGCTGCCACTGTCAGCGGTGCAGGGAGAGTGTGGCAGGGATGTCAATCAATGAGCTGCTCTGTCCTGAACAGGGTTGAGATTCTGAAAGTCCATATCCACTCAGTGAACTCCAATGAAGGACAGTTCAGTCCCATCCACTGAAAGCCACACTAGCTCACGTGATCACCTTCTGTTTGAGTTGCATACACACTATTCCCCACAATAGACGGGCCTTAGTTAACTGGCTGATCAGAGAGAGGCAATCACCAAATCAGAACTTGAACAAATGCAGAATGATTTTGATCAAATTCACATTCTGTTTGCAGTGTGAGCAACACCCACTGGGTCCAGCAAAGCCCAAACATTCCAAAATACAGTCTGTCCCTCTCCCGGGGGTGAGCATCACCATGGGAGAGAAGGAGGCAGCCACAGCCAGGCTCAGCTCCACAAGGACATCCCCAGACCTGATCACACCGCCTCCCCCACTCTGGGCTCCGAAACAGACAGAAAACCAGCAGCAGCCCCATCAAATCCAGAGTTAGTGTTTCTCTCTCAACCCTCAGTAAACCAATCATTCAGCAGGCCAAGTTCTGCTGGGATTGGCTCACCCCAGCCACCAGTCTCATGGAGCTATTGGCTAACATGTGGAGGATGCATTGACCAATCAGCTCCCAGACACTAGAAACAAGGACTGAGTGCTTTATTGATCATTTGATGACTGGTTGAACAGAGTTTGTTTGTGTTTCCTGTACAGGAACAAGGTGATCAATGAAGCAAAGATCAGAGAGACAGCTGTCACAGTCAGGGTCACAATCAGGACCACCTCAGACTCCACACCTACAAAGCAATGAGAAACCAATGGTTACTGAAGCTACCACTGAGGGGGAAATGGAAACCAGCAGTCAGCCAACTCACCCCCTGGAGACCTCTCCTGTATCCTTCCCTCAGCCTCATTCAGGGAGGCTGTTGCCAGGTTGGTTCCATCAGTATCCAGAATGAGCAGGGGTCCAAGTGAGGCCTCAGCCTCCCACTTCAATCCAGCTTCACTCTCTGCAATATCAACCATTCCAGTTAGAGAGGGGAAAGGGGGAAGCTCCCACATCTAGAGGATCAATGTCCTACCAGCTTCAGCTGCAAGATCTCTCCTTCCTCTGGATCCAAATCCCAAATCCCTTGTGGCCCCACAGTTCCCCACATGGCAACAGGCACAAATGTCAAAGCTCGATTCCTCCAATGGGGTCCAGCTAAACAAGAGAAAACAGTCAACCAGGTTGTGCATCACTTCTCCACACAAACACATCCCTGAGGGAGAGAGGGGGAACTTACACATTCTGCATCTTCTGCAAAGTACAAGCTTTGTTCCTGGAATCTCTCCGATCCACTGGAACAACTTTCAGGTGACAGGTGATGAAAATCTGAGGGACACATTCAACACAAGTGGTTATTTAGTGACTCCCTCCCAACATGGAGACCCCAATGATCAGCTTCCCCTTACCAAGGAACGCTCATCTCCAAAGAAACGGAAGGCATCCAGGTCAAAGCGGAGTTTGTCCGACTCCCGCTCGTCTCCTGGCAACACAAAGGTTGAAAAGGAGTCCTCAGCTTTGCTGTCCAGGAGGCAGCTGAAGAAAGATGGAAAAAGGGACAAGAAGTGAATCCAGAGAAGCCATTGAGATGGGAGCAGCTGGAGAAAGCAGAGAGCTCCTTACCCATTGTAGTCAATGATGCTGTATCTCGGGCTGGAGTCCTTGTCTGGCCTCAATGTAGCTACACAGCGGTCAATGTAGAGCTTCAGGACCATGTGGTTGCTCATTGAAACAGAGGCCTCAATGTGAATGAGCTCACCCAGGTAGTAGACAGTCGAAGTGCGCTCTGTAAGCCAGTCACCTGAAGGACAAGAGGACAAGGGTTGGAGACAGTGGGTGTAACTCCCAGTGAATGAGGACAGGAAATCACTCCCCATCCACCCATCACATACCATTCATTAGGCGCAGTGAGAATGACAGATGCCCTTCTCCAGACCTGGTGGAGCTGAATGGGATCCAGGTGGGCTTGATGGGGTTACTGCTCACATTGCCCTTCCTGGAAAGACAATGCAGGCATTTTAGGACAAGGTCAGAGGTCACTAGCAGCTGGAGATCTTATTGACAATCGAGTAAAGATTCTCACCTAAAATAACGACACTCAATGGGAACGACCGCTCCATTGGTTCTCACAATAACAGATCCATGATACTCTGGGCTGTGGCTCAGGTGGGTGCTGTAGATCAGGAAATCTCCAGTCATCTGAAAGACAGCAGCTTAAGGAATGAAGAACTGATCTGAAATGAGAATGTTCTACACTGGGGTTAACAATGAACTCATCCCATTAAAACAATTCTTCAGGAGGATTGACAGGGTCAGTGTGAAGAGGCTGCTTCCCCCAAGCTGGAGATTCTGTTAGCAGGGAGTCTTCTCAAGTCAGGGGTCAGTCATTTAGGATTTAATGTGATGAGGAATTTCTTCATTCAGCAGCTGATGAATCTTTGGAATTCTCTCCAGCCCCAGAGAGCTGGGAATGGCCACTCACTGAGGATATTCAGGACAGAGGCATTTATTTTTGGCCATTGAGGGAATCATGTTGTGAGGACAGGAACATGGAGGCTGTGGGAAGCTCAGTCCTGATCATAATGACTGGGGAACAGGCTGAAGGGCCTCATCTGGTTAGCAGTGTTGCTATGCAACCTCAGCCCTTCCTGCAAGGAGAGATCATGAGCACAAGACCAGAATCAATTAACAGGGAAGTGATTCAATAAAAGCTTCAGTTAACAGGAAAAGGAGCCACAAGTTGTCAGCAATTTGGAACATGGCAATAGAACAGTTTGTAATCAGAGCCCCATTTATTCCAATGACTGGGAAAGTGGGAAGTGTAGAGTTCCTCTTTAGTCCAATCGATCTCAATTCCTATTTCATTCAGATTTAACCCAATTGGATTAAAAAGTGGACTGAAACTCAACCCTCAGTTGAGTTGATGTGAATGAGGGGAAATCAAACTGAAAAATTCTCAAAATAGGGAAAGCTTGGAGGAAGCAAAGAGATGCTTCCAGAACAATGGGGTTGGAGAGACTCAGACCAGTGAAAGTAAAGCACAATCCTGAATAGAAAGCTAATTTGGGGTTTATAAAGCAGGAGACAGCTATCTCCTCAATATCAATGACATCTCACCAAGTGCTGGAGTGAAGAGTGGGGAACAACCTACAGCCCCAGCTCAGAGGCAAAGTTTGAGGATTCACATTACCTGCAATCTGCTGCCACACTCATGGAGTCCATAGTCAAAGAGGACGGTGTGATTCTGAGAGTAGATCCTGGTTGGCCGACAACCTGCTGTCCCCAGGGTCAGATCAGCAGCTTTAACCAGGTGCCTGGTTCCAAATAAATCCAGCTGGACCCTGACCAGCAGCTTGTCCTCTCCACACTGCACCCTCACACTCTGCACTGGAGACACACCTTGACCCTCAGACACACGGAAATGGGAATCAAAGGGAGGCCCAGGAGGAGGGAATGTCTGAGGCCTCGGGGTGGCTTTGACTATTATCCATGGAAACCTGTGGCCTGGAAACTGTTGCCAAGTATCAGAGCAACAAACAGCTCCAACTAACACCAGCACTGGGAAGAAACTCCAAAATCCCCCATCATCCCAAACAACTGAACCATCCCGTCAGGCACCAAGCGACACCTTTTATACACACAGCCCACACTCAGCTGACAGCAATTATTCCAGAATCAATAACAACAATTGAACCAATTACTCATTTCTTTCGACACCAATCAAGTAAACGAACTCAAATTAACTTAGGGACAAAGTAAAAGGGGCGGCTCCCCAAAAGGAAGGGGGGAACAGCCCGAACCAAAAACAAAGTCGAGAGAAAACTTAAAACGTCAAACCAAAAGGTGATTATCGGGGTCGATAATACACCCCAGCCCCTGCGGCGCCCAGCGGTCGCGGAAGGCGTCAACCGCGCCCGTGGACACCGCATGCTCCCTCTCCAGAGACACCTGGCCGCGAATGTAGCCGCGGTAGAGGGGCAGACAGTCGAGATGGACGGCCCCGTCGATCGCCCGCTGCCTGGACCTATTGATGGCGCGTCTCGCCAGGCCCAGGAGCAGGTTCATGAGGATATATTCCGCCCATATTCCTGACCATTGGGCACTGGCACGCTGGCACAGTCGTTAGCACTGCTACCTCACAGTGCCAGGGGCCGAGGTTCAATTTCCAGCTTGGGTCAGTGTCTGTGCAGAGTCTGCACGTTCTCCCCGTATCTGCGTGGGTTTCCTCCGGGTGCTGAGGTTTCCTCTCACTGCCTGAAAGACATGCTGGTTAGGGTGCTTTGGCCATGCTAAATTCTCCCTCAGTGTACCCGAACAGGCGCCAGAGTGTGGCAACTAGCGGATTTTCACAGTAACTTCATTGCAGTGTTAATGTCAGCCTACTTGTGACACTAATAAATCAACTTCAACTTTTTGGGGGGGACAATTGTGCCCCAGATGTCTCCAGGTGTGACTGGTTGCCTAGTAACTGTCAGAATGTAACAGGAAGGACTGGGAACGTCCGACATGTGGAGTTTTTTCAAGGAGCAGCTACTGCGAGTCTGTGATAGGTATGTCCCTGTCAGGCAAGGAGGAATTGGTAGGGCTAGGGAACCGTGGTGCACCAAAAAAGTTTCTTTGTTGGTTAAAAAGAAAAAGGAGGCTTATGTTCGGATGAGACGTGAGCACTCGGGTAGTGCACTAGAAAGCTTTAGATTGGCTAAGAGGGAGTTGAAGAGCGAGCTTAGAAGGGCTAAAAGGGGACATGAGAAGACTTTGGCGGATAGGGTTAAAGAGAATCCTAAGGCGTTCTATAGGTATGTCAAGAACAGAAGGTTGGTTAGGGCAAGTTTAGGGCCAGTTATAGATGGCAGAGGGAAGTTATGTGTGGAACCGGAGGAGATTGGTGAAGCATTGAACCAATATTTCTCTTCGGTGTTCACGCAAGGGGACAGGAATATAGCTGAGGAGGACACTGGGTTGCAAGGGAGTAGAATAGACAGTATTACAGTTGATAAGGAGGATGTGCAGGATATTCTGGAGGGTCTGAAAATAGATAAATCCCCTGGTCCGGATGGGATTTATCCAAGGATTCTCTGGGAGGCAAGAGAAGTGATTGCAGAGCCTCTGGCTCTGATCTTCAGGTCGTCGTTGGCCTCTGGTATAGTACCAGAAGATTGGAGGTTAGCGAATGTTGTCCCATTGTTTAAGAAGGGGAACAGAGACTTCCCCGGGAATTATAGACCGGTGAGTCTCACTTCTGTTGTCGGCAAGATGTTGGAAAAAATTATAAGGGATAGGATTTATAGTTATTTGGAGAGTAATGAATTGATAGGTGATAGTCAGCATGGTTTTGTGGCAGGTAGGTCGTGCCTTACTAACCTTATTGAGTTTTTTGAGAAAGTGACCAAGGAGGTGGATGGGGGCAAGGCAGTGGACGTGGTATATATGGATTTTAGTAAGGCGTTTGATAAGGTTCACCATGGTAGGCTTCTGCAGAAAATGCAGATGTATGGGATTGGGGGTGATCTAGGAAATTGGATCAGGAATTGGCTAGCGGATAGGAAACAGAGGGTGGTGGTTGATAGTAAATATTCATCATGGAGTGCGGTTACAAGTGGTGTACCTCAGGGATCTGTTTTGGGGCCACTGCTGTTTGTAATATTTATTAATGATCTGGATGAGGGTATAGTTGGGTGGATTAGCAAATTTGCTGATGACACCAAAGTCGGTGGTGTGGTAGACAGTGAGGAAGGGTGTCGTAGTTTGCAGGAAGACTTAGACAGGTTGCAAAGTTGGGCCGAGAGGTGGCGGATGGAGTTTAATGCGGAGAAGTGTGAGGTAATTCACTTTGGTAGGAATAACAGATGTGTTGAGTATAGGGCTAACGGGAGGACTTTGAATAGTGTGGAGGAGCAGAGGGATCTAGGTGTATGTGTGCATAGATCCCTGAAAGTTGGGAATCAAGTAGATAAGGTTGTTAAGAAGGCATATGGTGTCTTGGCGTTTATTGGTAGGGGGATTGAATTTAGGAGTCGTAGCGTTATGTTGCAACTGTACACAACTCTGGTGCGGCCGCACTTGGAGTACTGTGTGCAGTTCTGGTCCCCACATTACAGGAAGGATGTGGAGGCTTTGGAGAGGGTGCAGAGGAGGTTTACCAGGATGTTGCCTGGTATGGAGGGGAGATCCTATGAGGAGAGGCTGAGGGATTTGGGATTGTTTTCGCTGGAAAGGCGGCGGCTAAGAGGGGATCTTATTGAAACATATAAGATGATTAGAGGTTTAGATAGGGTGGATAGTGATAGCCTTTTTCCTCTGATGGAGAAATCCAGCACGAGGGGGCATGGCTTTAAATTGAGGGGGGGTAGTTATAGAACCGATGTCAGGGGTAGGTTCTTTACCCAGAGGGTGGTGAGGGATTGGAATGCCCTGCCAGCATCAGTAGTAAATGCGCCTAGTTTGGGGGCGTTTAAGAGATCCGTAGATAGGTTCATGGACGAAAAGAAATTGGTTTAGGTTGGAGGGTCACAGTTTTTTTTTTTAACTGGTCGGTGCAACATCGTGGGCCGAAGGGCCTGTTCTGCGCTGTAATGTTCTATGTTCTATGTTCTATGTTCTAAAGAAAGAAATGAGACCAAATGAAAGCAGCAGAAAAGCCGGAATGAAGGTGGAGAGTCTGATGTGAAATTGTTGAACTCAGAGCTGAGTCCAGAATGCTGCCGAGAGTCCATTCGAAAGAGGAGCTGCTGTTCCTCCAGTTTGCGTTGAGCTTCATTCCAACCCTGTCGCAGGACAAGGACAGAAAGGTCAGAGTGCCAGCAAGGTGGAGGATTGACATGACAAACCACAGGAAGCTCAGGGTCATGTCTGTGGAAGGAATGGATGTGTTCCTCAAAGCGGAAACCCAGTCTGTATCTGAACTCCCCAATGTAGAGCAGAGCACATTGTGAGCATTGAATACAGTGTACTCAATAGAAAGTTCAAGCCAGTGTCCAAAGTCTTTTCCTCTCTTTGTCCATATTCCTTCCTTATCTCTAGTTATCCCATCTACTCCTGTTGTACCTTTCCAATCCCATTCTCTATGATACTGGATCAATCCTCAATCCCTATCTCCTCCACTCTTTAACACCATTTCATATCAATTCTTTATCTTTTCTGAGTTTTTCTGTTTTGATGAAATCCTTGATGTGGAAACATTGAAACTGGAAGCAGGAGTAGGCCATTCGGCCCCTTGAGGCTGTTCCACCATTCATTTTGATCATGGCTGATCATCACATTCAATATCCTGAAGTGTTCAATAGCACAGTGTTGGACCTTCACCTGACACTTGTCGCACTTTGTGTAACTCACTGCGTTAGTTACACAAAGAGAGTGGCGAATGTTGTTCCTCTGTTTAAGAAAGGGAATAGAAATGACCCTGCTAATTATAGACCGGTTAGTCTTACTTCGGTGGTTGGTAAATTGATGGAAAAGGTCCTTAGGGATGGGATTTACGACCATTTAGAAAGATGCGGATTAATCCGGGATAGTCAGCACGTATTCATGAAGGGCAAGTCGTGCCTCACAAATTTGATTGAATTTTTTGAGGCGATAACTAAGTGATTTGATGAAGGTAGGGCAGTTGATGTCATATACATGGATTTTAGTAAGGCGTTTGATAAGGTCCCCCATGGTCGGCTTATGATGAAAGTAAGGAGGTGTGGGATAAAGGGAAAGTTGGCCGATTGGATAGGTAACTGGCTATCTGATCGAAGACAGAGGGTGGTGGTGGATGGGAAATTTTCGGACTGGAGGCAGGTTGCTAGCGGAGTGCCACAGGGATCAGTGCTTGGTCCTCTGCTCTTTGTGATTTTTATTAATGACTTAGAGGAGGGGGCTGAAGGGTGGATCAGTAAATTTGCTGATGACACCAAATTGGTGGAGTAGTGGATGAGGTGGAGGGCTGTTGTAGGCTGCAAAGAGACATAGATAGGATGCAAAGCTGGGCTGAAAAATGGCAAATGGAGTTTAGAACATAGAACATAGAACAGTACAGCACAGAACAGGCCCTTCGGCCCACGTTGTTGTGCCGAGCTTTGTCTGAAACCCAGATCAAGCTATTTCCTCCCTATCATCCCGAAGTACTCTATGTGCCTATCCAATAGCTTCTTAAATGTTCCTGAAGTTTCTGACTCCACTATCACTGCAGGCAGTCCATTCCACACCCCAACCACTCTCTGAGTAAAAAACCTACCTCGGACATCCTTCCTATATCTCCCACCATGAACCCTATAATTATGCCCCCTAGTTACCACTCCATTGCCCCTCTGGACACTTTTGTATCTCTCCTCTCTCACCTTAAACCTATGCCCTCTAGTTTTAGACTCCCCTACCTTTGGGAAAATATATTGACTATCCAGCTGATCTGTGCCCCTCATTATTTTATAGACCTCTACAAGATCACCCCCTCAGCCTCCTACTCTCCAGAGAAAAATGTCCCAGTCTATCCAGCTTCTCCTTATAACCCAAACCATCAAGTCCTGGTAGCATCCTAGTAAATCTTTTCTGCACTCCTTCTAGTTTAATAATATCCTTTCTATAATAGGGTGACCAGAACTGCACACAGTATTCCAAGTATGGCCTTACCAATGTCTTGTACAACTTCAATAAGACGTCCCAACTCCTGTATTCAATGTTCTGACTGATGGACAACCCATTGAAGTGACACTTGGCACCGAGGATGGTGTCGGGTTGCCACCGTCCATCGGAATGATCTCTGAAAGCGGAAGGGCATGTTAGTAGGGTGGTGAAAAAGGCATATGGGACACTTGCCTTTATCATTCCAGGGATAGATTACAAAAGCTGGGAAGTCTTGATTTGGTGAGGCCACAGCTAGAATACTGTGTGCAGTTCCGGTCGCCACATTATAGGAAGGTCACCACCTCGTGGAACCCAGCTGGTGATAGTCAGGAGGCTGCCCCTGTCCATGCGGCTGAACTCAAACACATACCTGGAAGGCAGTGCAGAAGGAGCATCGACGTCTATGCCTCAAGGGTCCACAATGGGCACCCCCGCGCTCCCACCCGTATGCTCCCCCTGCCTGCCGTGGCCAGTTTGTTAACGGTAGGTGATGCGCTATCAATAAGGCGAAAGACTACCGATATGCCAATATAAGTGTAGGCTTTTATTCACAACAGAATCAGGAGCAGATCCCAACAAATAACCGACCTGGACTGAACAAGGGGGAGGAGACAGCCACCTTTATACTAGGTGCTGAGGGGAGGACCCAAACTGGAAGGGGATGTGTCCAGGTATGACAAGCACACACAACGGTGGTCCATATAGGACAAAGGCACAACTGAGGTCCACCACAGTAGGCAACCCATTGAGGTGACATGCGTGGCACCGGGGATGGTGTTGGGTTGCCACCATCCAGACTCATGGGGACACTGGTTATTGGGAGGGGGTGGGGAGCTGGGATGAATAATCGGACAAAGCGTTTCTCCCTCTCTGCCACCATCCAATGATCCGCACCCCCATCCCAATCCCCTGACCCCCCCACCCACCATCCACCACACACCGCCCCCAATGTGCCAAGGATGCACCTTGGCATAACCCACCGGACATTGAGCAGTGCCACGGGGATGGGGACAGAGGGAGGTGGCACCTACTGAGAGGGCACATGAGGGGGTGGCAGATCAGTGGGGGGGTTCTGCTGCCACTCTGCATAGGGATCGTGAGCAGAGGGAGAGAAGGGCTGAATGGGGCTGGCCATCAGCGTGGGAAGGGGTCGTCCTGCTGGGGAGGTTCGGTGCTGTGGGGGAGGGGTGCGATCGGAAGACCGGGCTGGGAGAGTGGAAACAAGTAGTGTGGGAGGATCGAGACTGCAGGGGTTGGGGGGATCGAGGTATCAAGGTGGGCGGGAGAGGATGGTGGGTGGGAGAGGATGGTGGGATCGAGGTCATGGCTGGCCCAGACACATCCGGAAGGCCAGCGATTGGGTGGGTTGGGAGGGGGGAGGGGGGTGGTGGAGCTGGGTCCGGAAGGCCAGCGATCGGGGGGTGGGGAGGGGAGGGTCACATGGCCAGCAATTGCGGGCGGTGTTGCTGTGCTGGCCAGTGATCGGGAGGCCGGCGGTGCGGGCCTATTGCGCATGTGCCAATCTCGGCGCTGAATGATGGGAGCAGGCACAGTGTCCCGCTCAGTGCTACGCTGCCGGCCTCTCCAGCGGGAATGGGCCCCGTCCACTGATTTTCAGCACGATTGACGCTCCGGCTCTTGGTGATGCACAGAGTGTGGGAGATTCATTTTGAAACTCCCGCTGAAAAAAGCAACGGGATTTACTCTACTTTTTACACAAATTCAGCTCTTAGAATCTGTTTGGGAGAATCCCACCCAGGGTGTGCGTGAAATTATAAAGTTACTTTTCAATCGCCAATACCGTGAAGTCAATCTTGATTCAAAAATAAATGATTGCCCTCTATTCATTGGAGGAGTTGTCCATCTGGAGAACAAATGGCATCGACACAATGCAACAATCACCAATCCTCATCGTGGCTCAGTTATCACGTGGATGGTTTTTAGCTGAGACCTCTGGGTCTTATCCATTGCACGTTACGACAAGGACATGCCGAGGAAGGCGGTGGCACAATGGTATCGTCACTAGATTTGTAATCCAGAGACCCAGGTTCAAATCCCACCACGGCCGCTGGTGAAATTTGAATTCAATAAAAATCTGGAATTAAACGTCGAACAATGACCATGAAATGATTGTCAATTGTTGGAAAAACCCATCTGGTTCACTAATGACCTTTAGGGAAGGAAATCTGCCATCCTTACCCGGTCTGGCCTACGTGAGACTCCAGACCCACAGGTGTGTGGGTGACTCTCAAATGCCCTCTGAAATGGGGGGCAGTGAGGGATGGACAATAAACGCTGGGTCCAGCCGGCAACTCCCACATCCCATAAATGAATAAAAATATAACAATATGGAAAGAACAAGCAGATTATTTGATCCAGGTGGAAAGTTGTTTGTTTATCTTATTTTATTAACATGTTAAAGGTTGGAATGATTTATCCAGTTGTTTGCATGAAGTCAAATTGCTGCATATTTGTTGAAGCTAACAATGAAACAGCAATCGGTGGCGGGATGTTTTGCTCTGGGCATGTTTTAATTTCTATTTGTTTCCCCAGCAACATTTCAAGATGAGAGTGATGGGATATTTCAGCACAGACTTCAATTCGTTACGGAATTTATTCTGAGTTGCTGCATAAATGCAGGTATTTGTGCAAGAACTCAAAAGCTGAAGCATGAAACCGATTTCTTGTAGGACATCCGAAATGCTAATTGATGCATTATCTTGCATCATGGCCATTCGCAAGCAAATAGAATTCACCAGAAACATCACCCAGAGCAAGATAAAATTTCCTGAGATGACAAAGAGTAAAATGATGGATTTTCTTCGCTTCTCGATTTCGGGATCACTGGGATTCTTCCCACTGCTGTGGAGCCGGAGTCTCCTCCGGGCCCCGCTCGACACCAGAATGTGTCTAACAGTCAGCGCATTGAGCAGCAGGATCAGCAAGAAAGGGACAAATGGAGTTAAAATTTAATGTACTGTTTCAACTGCTCCCCATATCCTTGAAAGAAGAAAGCTGTCTAACACGTTACAAAACCAAGGCGTGTTAAACAGCATATATTCACTGGTTAAAATAAAGTACCAGAAAGTATTTTTCAATAAGAACAGCACCGTCACGCTTCCCACAACTGTAGTCGCCGTTCTCTCTGTGCAATATTTTGCTTTCAGCTTCTGGCAACAGATTGTCACAAATCGATCAAAGGTAAAAGCAACTGTGTCCCAGACTGAACAGTCAGTTATTGCATAAAGCAGGACGCCATGTATATTACACAATTTAATGTTCTGTACAAAAAGGAAGTGTGCGGCCTAAGCAATGGGAATCTGTCCGAGTATCACATCAACTATAATAACCAGTAGATCTGCCGCTGCCATGGACACCAGGTATCGAGCGACACATTTAGAGAGACCACATCGTCCTTGAGATAGGATCACAATCGTCACTAAGTTCACTGTAAGGGAGTTTGCAAAAGAAAAAGCAGCAGTATTCAATGAGAGTTCAGTCTGAAATTAGAATTTTCATTACTGCATATATTTAGAGTGTTTTCTTTGAGAGAGTTTCTCCTGTTGGAGACAGGCTTTGCAAAAGCAGCAATGGACTGTGAAATAAAGAACTGAACAGGATCAAACTATCTTTAATAGATACAGAATCTAAGTTTTTAAAGTTAAAGTGTATTTATTAGTGACACAAGTAGGCTTACATTAACACTGCAATGAAGTTACTGTGAAAAATCCCGTCGTCGCCATAGTTCGGCACCTGTTCGGGTACACTGAGGGAGAATTTAGCACGGCCAATGCACCCTAACCAGCGTGTCTTTCAGAATCTGCTGCAAACCTTAAGAAATGTGATTCCTGAGATGGAGGATTGCTGCTCCATCTTGTAGAAAATAACAAGCTATTGTTTGTGAAAGCAACAATCACCCAAACTTGGAAAGAACTGAAAGCTGTGCAGAATTGGGCTTTAACTGTAATAGATATCAGGCTGCTGTTGCCTGGGAGGGCGATATGGGGCGTGGATATTCCTGTGATCACTGCTCACCGATTGTTGGAAGAAAGTGCACAAATGTGGAAACAATACGGGTTCACAGTCCAGTTCAGCGCTGGGGCATCAAACTCTCCTACCCACACTCCATTGAGACAGAGCTTTTCCAGGGAACAGCTTTGCGGAGGCGGATTGTTCGGGGGAGATTAAAGTTGGCATTATTGGAAGAAGAACATAGAAATCTCGGCATTCTTGCCAACTGTGCCACATGAGGCAACATCCGTGGACAACTTATCCAATTGATCTGTGAAAAATGACAGAGTATTTTGCTACACTTTTCCACTAACTCAGTAAGGTGAAACATGTGCTACTTCTCGATGCGGTGCCCTGTGTGATGATGCATGCACAATTCCAGACCCATTTTCCAGCACTTCCTGCATCGTGTTGTTTGCAATGGTGTTTGCAGCGTTCCTCTAAATGCTTCTTAAATGTTGTGAAGGGGAGAGGGAGGGGGCTGGCTAAGATGCTCTGTCAGAGAGTCGGTGCAAACTCGATGGTCTCCTTCTGCACTGTCGGGATTCTATGTTCAACTCTTTGTCTGCGTATTTATCACCATTCTGTCACATTGCTGCTCTACATCTGAAAATGTGTGCAGAATAAAGAATTGGAAATGCAAAAAAAAGTCTTGAAAACATATCTGAGCGAATAGCAACATGCAGTTTTACATCAGGCATTGTGTCCAAACGATGTGTTAAACTATCAAAGCTTGCTGTGTTCTGGTAAAGCAGGCATCAGAATTTATCAACCCCATGGAATTGAAGGGAGTGTGTTCGCATGGGTTGAAAACTGGCTGTCACATAGAAAACAGAGTTGGAATAAATGGGTCCTTGTCAGAGAGGAAAGATATAACCAGTGGAGTACCACAGGGATCAGTTCTTGGCCCACAATTGTTCACTATTTGCATTAATGACCTGGAGGAAGGAACAGAATGGGAGGTGTCTAAATTAGCTGATAAGATAGGTGGAAGGGCAGGTTGTGATGAGGAGATGGTGATTCTGCAGCAGGATAGAGATAGATTGGGTGACTGGGCAAAGGGCGTTTCATGTGGGGAAGTGTGAGGTCATGCACTTCAGTAGGAGGAATGAAAAGGCAGATTGGAGAGAGACTGCAGGCGAGAGAAGTACAGAGGGATCTGGGTGTTGTAGTGCATGAATCAAAAAGCTAGCAGGCAGGCTCAACACGTAGTTAAGGCAAATGGCATTTTGGCCATTATTGCAAAGGGGTTGGAGTTTAAAAATAGGGAGGATGTGTTACAATTGTACAGGGTGTTGGGGAGGCCTCACCTGGAATACTGCATACAATTCTGGTCACCTTTCCTAAAAAAGGAGAGAGAGTAACCTTAAAAGGCAGTCCAAAAGGAGATTCACCAGGCTAAATTCTTGGGATCAGAAGTTTGTCTTATCAAGCGAGATTAAGTATTCTGGGCCTCTATTCCTTGGGAGTTTGGAAGAGTGAGGGTGACCCTTATTCAAATATACAAGATGCTGAGGGGGCTTCACAGGGGAGATAGTGAGATGTTTTCACTCGTAGGAGAATCTGGAGCAAGGTGACATAGCTCCAAGATAAAGGGCTGGCCATTTAAAACAGTGTAGAAATTCCTTCTGAGAGAATGGAATTCTCTGCCCCAAAGTGGGGGGAGGAGACTGGATCTGAACACCTAGAAACTTGAAGCTCTCAAGCATTCCCACTTGACTCCTGTTGATGTAGACAGGGGCATGTCCTCCACTACACTTCCTGAAGTCGATGACTCTCTCCTCAGTTTTACTGACATGGAGAGATTGCTGTCACCAATTCTCTTCCCTGCGCTCTCATGGTTTGAGCTCTAACCCCCTACAGCAGCGTCATTAGCAAATGTCAAAATGGAGTCAGTTGGGGGGTGGGAGAGAGAAATTTTGTCACAGCTGTAGGTATAAGGAGTATAGAATTCCGACAATGCAGAAGGAGTCCATTCAAAGAACATTAAAGCACAGGAACAGGCCCTTCGGCCCTCCAAGCCTGCACCGACTATGCTGCCCGAGTGAACTAAAACCCCCTACCCTTCCGGGGACCATATCCCTTTATTCCCATCCTAGTCATGTATTTGTCAAGACCCCCCTTAGAAGTCACTCCCGTATCCGCTTCCACTACTTCCCCCGGCAGTGAGTTCCAGGCCCTCACTACTCTGTAAAAAATCTGCCTCATACATGTCCTTTAACCTTGCCCCTCACACCTTAAACCTGTGTCCCCGAATAACTGACTCTTCCACCCTGGGAAAAAGCTTCTGACTATCCACACTATCCAGGCTTCTCAATCTTGTAGACTTCTATCAGGTCGCCCCTGAACCTCTGTCGTTCCAGTGAGAACAAACCAAGTTTCTCCAACTTCTCCTCATAGCTAACGCCCTCCATAACAGGCAGAATCCTGGTAAATCTTTTCTGTACCCTCTCCAAAGCCTCCACATCCTTCTAGTAGTGTGGCAACCAAAATTTAACATTATATTCCAAGTGCGGCCGAACTAAGTGATGCGCTACTCAAACACGAGGCCCGAAGCTCGGTAAATGAAAGGCTTTTATTTACTGTAATGAAGCAGCCAGTAATTATATACACTATCCCAGACTGAAGGGGTCCCGGCCAGAGCGGGGACTCTTATACCTCTCCCAGGAGGCGGAGCCCGACTGGGATGTGCCACAACACTACAGTACAATGGTGTAACAACCCCACCCTAACCCCAACAGCAACAATAGCACAACCCAACAGTAAGATATGTACATCCTTGTAGTACTGGCCAGACCCTGGCTCAGTACTATCCAGTGGGAACCAACGATGGTTCACCACATTCACCCCTCCTTTGAGAACAAAGGCCGGCGGGGTACAAAAACAGAATAAAGTGTCAGTAGTCTATAAGTTCAGATGGTCAGGGGGACCGCACCGCCATTGTGACCTCCTCAATACCGGCGGTGGCACCTTGTAGGCACTTGCGGTGGCGTTCTCCCCAAGGCGGCGTCCAGCTGTTCTTCCACGGACTCACAGGCCGGTTGACCCTGAGGTGAAGGTAGTCCATGGGATCCTGACACGCCCTGCAGTGGCGACCATCTTCTGGGCTCAGGCAAGCTGTAAATGGGAGTAAAATGGTTAAGCAATGGTCCCGATGCTGCCCGCGCCGTGTCCGGGGAAGAAACAAGAGATAAAGGGTTTGTTACAGGGGGTATGGGAGTGACAGGGGTTGCTACGTCCCCTGCTGGCGCCAGGTCTCGGATCGAGACCGTATCCTCTCGCCCGTCAGGGTATGCCACATAGGCATACTGAGGGTTGGCGTGGAGGAGATGGACCTGTTCGACCAATGGGTCGGACTTGCGGGCCCTTACATGTCGCCGCAGGAGGACGGGTCCTGAGTCCGTCAACCAAGACGGTAATGAGGTCCCCGAGGAAGACTTCTGAGGGAATGAAAACATCCTCTCGTGGGGAGTAGCATTGGTTGCCGTACACAGGAGGGATCGAATAGAATGGAGCGCATCAGGGAGCACCTCTTGCCAACAGGAGACTGGAAGGCTTTTTGACTTCAACGCCAGTAAGACAGCCTTCCAGACTATAGCATTCTCACGTTCCACCTGTCCGTTACCCCGAGGGTTGTAGCTCGTGGTCCTACTAGAGGCAATCCCGTATGAGAGCAGGCATTGCCTCAAGTCATCGCTCATGAACGACGAGCCCCTGTCGCTATGGATGTAGCCGGGGTACCCGAACAGGGTAAAGAGATCACGGAATGCCTTGATAACCGTGGCAGCGGATGTATCAGAGCAGGGAACAACAAAAGGGAACCGAGAGTACTCGTCAATGATATTGAGGAAGTACACATTCCGATCTGTTGAGGGAAGGGGTCCCTTAAAATCGACACTCAGTCTCTCGAAGGGACGAGTGGCCTTGACTAAATGTGCCCGGTCAGGTCGGTATAAGTGCGGTTTGCATTCCGCGCAAACCCGACAGCTCCTTGTTACTGACCTGACGTCCTCCACCGAGTAAGGCAGGTTGCGGGCTTTTATAAAGTGGTAGAGCCGAGTGACCCCAGGATGGCATAGGTCATTATGGAGGGCCTGCAAACGGTCCTCCTGTATACTAGCGCATGTTCCACGCGAGAGGGCAGCCGAGGGCTCATTGAGTTTCCCTGGACAGTACATGATGTCGTAGTTATAGGTGGAGAGTTCAATTCTCCACCGCAAGATCTTGTCATTCTTGATCTTGCCCCTCTGCGTGTTGTTAAACATGAACGCCACGGACCGCTGGTCTGTGATCAGGGTGAACCGTTTTCCCGCCAAGTAATGGCGCCAGTGCCTGACGGCCTCCACAATGGCCTAGGCCTCCTTTTCCACCGCTGAATGCCGAATTTCGGGGCCTTGGAGGGTGCGGGAAAAAAATGTGACGGGCCTGCCCGCCTGGTTAAGTGTGGCGGCCAGGGCGAAATCAGATGCATCTGATGCGCGACAATCAAGCACGAGGTACAAGGCTTCAGCGATTGAAGGCTTTTATTGACAAACAATGGAACTATCTAACACGAGTACACCAATACAGACTGGAGGGGTCCCGCCTGAGCAGAGGGTCTTATACCTCTCCCCAGGAGGCGGGGCCCGACTGGGATGTGCCATAACAGCATCCACCACAGGTATATTAATCCCACAGTGTAAACACCCTAACCCAACAACAACATTATAACAACCCCAACAGTGGCAACACCCTAACCCAACAGTAACATTGGAATAACCCCACAGTGGTAACCAACGATGGTTCACCACATTCACCCCTCCTTTAAAAACAAAGGCCGGCGGGGTGCGAAAACAGATCACATATATACAAAATTCACAAGTCCAGATGGTCTGGAGGACCGCACCGTCGCTGTGATCTCCTCAACACCGGTTGCGACACCGGAGCAGGTGCTTGCGGTGGCGTTCTCTCCAAAACAGCGTCCGGCTGTCCCCTCGAGGACTCCCGGGCCGGTTGACCCTGGTGAGGCGGTGATGCAGGGGATCCTGGTACCTTCTGTGGTGGCGCCGATCTCCGAGTCTCAGGCAAGCTGTACATGGGAGTATAACTGGTCCCGGTGATGACCGCGCCACGTCTGGGGAAGAAAGAAGTGAAAGGGGGTTCGTGACAGGGGGTATGGGAGCGACAGAAGTTGCTACGTCCCCTGCGGGCGCCAGGTCTCGAATCGAGACCGTGTCCTCTCGCCCGTCAGGATATGCCACATAGGCATACTGAGGGTTGGCGTGGAGGAGTTGGACCGGTTCGACCAAGGGGTCGGACTTGCGGGCCCTCACATGTCGCCGCAGAAGGACGGGTCCTGGGTATGTCAACCAGGCTGGTAAGGAGATCCCCGAGGACGACTTCCGAGGGAATGAGAACATCCTCTCGTGGGGAGTAGCATTGGTTGCCATACACAGGAGGGAGCGAATGGAATGAAGCGCATTTGGAAGGACCTCCTGCCAACGGGAGACTGGAAGGCCCCTGGACTTCAGCGCCAATAGGACAGCCTTCCAGACTGTAGCATTCTCCCTCTCCACCTGTCCGTTACCCCTAGGGTTGTAGCTCGTGGTTCTACTAGAGGCAATCCCGTATGAGAGCAGGAATTGCCTCAAGTCGTTACTCATGAACGACGAGCCCGTCGCTATGTATGTAGCAGGGGTACCCGAACAGGGTAAAAAGATCACTGAATGCCTTAATCACTGTGGCAGTCGACGTGTCCGCACAGGGGACAACAAACGGGAACCGGGAGTATTCATCTATGATATTGAGAAAATAGACATTCCGGTCCGTTGAGGGAAGGGGGCCCTTAAAATCCACACTCAACCTCTCGAAGGGGCGAGTGGCCTTGACCAATTGCGCCCGGTCCGGTCGATAAAAGTGCGGTTTGCATTCCGCGCAAATCCGACAGCTTCTCGTTACTGACCTGACATCCTCCACCGAGTAGGGCAGGTTGCGGGCTTTTATGAAGTGGTAGAGTCGAGTGACTCCAGGATGGCACAGGTCATTGTGGAGGGCCTTCAAGCGGTCCTCCTGCATGATAGCGCATGTTCCGCGCGAGAGGGCATCCGAGGGCTCATTGAGCTTCCCTGGACGATACATAATATCGTAATTATAGGTGGAGAGCTCAATTCTCCACCGCAAGATCTTATCATTCTTGATCTTGCCCCTCTGCGTATTACTGAACATAAACGCCACGGATCGTTGATCCGTGATCAGGGTGAACCGCTTCCCCGCCAGGTAATGGCGCCAGTGTCTGATGGCCTCCACAATGGCCTGAGCCTCCTTCTCCACCGCTGAATGCCGAATTTCGGGACCTTGAAGGGTGCGGGAAAAGAACGCGACGGGCCTGCCTGCCTGGTTTAGTGTGGCGGCCAGGGCGAAATCCGATGCATCAGTTTCCACCTGAAAAGGGATGGATTCATCCACCGCGTGCATCGTGGCTTTCGCAACGTCGCTTTTCAAAGCCTTGAAGGCCAATTGGGCCTCCGGCGTGAGTGGGAAGGTCGTGGACTTGATGAGCGGACGGGCTTTGTCCGCGTAGTTGGGGACCCACTGCGCATAATAAGAAAAGAAGCCGAGGCATCTCCTCAGTGCTTTTGCGCTAGCGGGCAAGGGAAGTTCAGTAAGGGGGCGCATACGGTCTGGATCAGGGCCGATGACCCCGTTTTCCACCACGTATCCAAGGATAGCTAACGTGCGCGTACGGAATACACACTTCTCCCTGTTATAGGTCAGATTCAGGCGAGATGCAGTGCGCAGAAAGTTTTGGAGATTCGTGTCATGGTCCTGCTGGTCATGGCCGCAGATGGTGACGTTATCCAGGTACGGGAAGGTAGCCCGCAACACGTTCTGGTCCACCATTCGGTCCATAGCACGCTGGAAGACCGAGACCCCATTGGTGACACCAAATGGAACCCTAAGAAACTGATATAGACGACCATCCGCCTCAAAAGCCGTGTATTATCGGTCCTCTGGGCGGATGGGGAGTTGGTGGTAGGTGGACCTAAGGTCTATGGTGGAGAACACCCGGTACTGCGCAATCTGATTGACCATATCAGATATGCGCGGGAGAGGATACGCATCCAGCTGTGTATAACGGTTAATGGTCTGACTGTAGTCGATGACCATCCGGGGTTTGTTCCCGCTTTTAACCACCACGACCTGCGCTCTCCACTGACTAGCACTGTGCTGTATGATCCTTCTTTGAGGAGCCGCTGAACCTCAGATCTGATAAAGATCCGGTCTTCAGCGCTGTAACGCCTACTTTTAGTAGCGATGGTACCAGATTCTTAAATAAAGGTGTGGTGATCTTTAGTGTGGAAAGATTGCATGCGGGGCGCTTTGGGCAATTTGGAGGCTGCGGCTGATTCCCTACTGCCAGCGAAGGGAGTGGCCCACCGTACTGTAGGATCACACTCTTCATGTGGACCATAAAGTTTAGTCCGAGGAGAATTGGCGCGCAAAGGTGCGGCAACACAAGGAGCCTGTATCGCTCGTAAATTGTGCCCTGCACCTCTAGGGTTACCATACAACGTCCTTGGATCGGTACAGACCGGGACCGTGATGCCATAGAAATTGTCTGTTTGGCAGGTAGAACCCGGAGTCCACACCTTTTTGCAGTGTCAGGGTGAATAAAACTCTCGGTGCTCCCACTGTCAAACAGACAATACACAGTACGACCATTTACCTTGATGTTCATCATCGAACAGTCAAGCCTGTGATGCTTTGTCTGGTCCAGAGAGATCGACGCCACCGTTGGCCCTAGGGCGTCACTTCATGCAGCCGAGGTTGATACCGAGGACCCCTGCTGGTCGCTCCTGGTCGTCGTCGACCATGATGGCCGCCCCCATGAATCGCTCGTGGGTGAGGGCGCCGAGCGTAGCGACTCCTGGTGGTCATCCTCCTCCTCCGTCAGCCACGATGGCGCCATCCTGGATTCGCACGTGGTCGGGCCTCGCGGGTACTGCAACGCCGAAGGAGATTGTCTCCGCTCTGGAGGGTCACAGGCTGCACTGCCATTCTTGGGCTTCGACCTGCAGACTTTAGCATAGTGCCCCTTTTTACCGCACTGACTGCAGATCGCCGTTTTTGCTGGACACTGTTGCCGTGGATGCTTGGCTCCTCCGCAAAAATAGCATCGCTGGCCGCCTGGAGCTGCCGCCGTCGTCGGGTCGATATGGGAGCGCGAGCCCGTGGGGCGAGGAGGGATTTGTGCTTGCTCCTGCCACGTTGTCTCCACGTGGTCTTCGGGGTACAGAGCCAAGCTTTTCAACGCTGCCTCCAGCATCTCAGCCATCTCCATCGCTTGGGTCAAGTTGAGGTTCCCTTTCTCCAATAGCTTAAGCCGGGTGTACGAGGACCCTACCCCTGCTACAAACGCATCTCGGGCGAGGTCGTACATATACTGCTCAGCCGACACAGCTTTGCAGTCGCAGCCCCTGGCAAGCTGCAAGAGCTCATTGGCGTAGTCCTCCATGGTTTCGCCCGACTGCCGACGTCGTGTAGCGAGGAGGTAACGAGCGTGAATCTCGTTGGGTGGTCTCGTGTATCGTTTCTTCAAGAGCTCGATGGCCCTCGGGTAAGTGGTGGCCGCACGAATTGCGAGGTAGACCGTGTCGCTTACCCTCGCGTGGAGGACCTGGAGTCTGTCGTTGTCCGTAGTAACTGCTGCAGAGGCCGCCAGGCAGTCCTCGAAACACTTCAGCCAGTGGTCGAAGGTGTTAGAGGCACCGACCGCACGGTGGGTCCAGCATCAGACGCTCTGGTTTCAGCATTTGCTCCATACTCTCTTTACTGTCGAGAGTTTTATGTTTGTCAATAAAATTGATGCGCGACAATCAAGCACGAGGTACAAGGCTTCAGCGATTGAAGGCTTTTATTGACAAACAATGGAACTATCTAACACGAGTACACCAATCCAGACTGGAGGGGTCCCGCCTGAGCAGAGGGTCTTATACCTCTCCCCAGGAGGCGGGGCCCGACCGGGATGTGCCATAACAGCATCCACCACAGGTATATTAATCCCACAGTGTAAACACCCTAACCCAACAACAACATTATAACAACCCCAACAGTGGCAACACCCTAACCCAACAGTAACATTGGAATAACCCCACAGTGGTAACCAACAATGGTTCACCACAGCATCGCTCTACACCTGAAAGGGGATGGACTCGTCAACAGCGTGCATCTTAGCTTTCGCGATGTCGGCTTTCAATTTATCGAAGGCCAATCGGGCCTCTGGCGTTAGGGGAAAAGTCGTGGACTTAATGAGCGGACGGGCTTTGTCCGCGTAGTTGGGAACCCACTGCGCATAATAAGAGAAGAAGCCCAAGCATCTTCAGTGCTTTTGCACGAGCAGGCAAGGGAAGTTCAGAAAGGGGGCACATACTGTCTGGATCAGGGCCAATGACCCCGTTTTCCACCACGTATCCTAGGATGGCTAAACGGCACGTACGAAACACACACTTCTCCCTGTTGTAGGTCAAGTTCAGGCGAGATGCAGTGCGTAGGAAGTTCAGGAGATTCGTGTCGTGGTCCTGCTGGTCATGGCCGCAGATGGTGACATTATCCAGGTACGGGAAGGTAGCCCGCAGCCCGTTCTGGTCCACCATTCGGTCCATAGCACGCTGGAAGACCGAGACCCCATTGGTGACACCAAAGGGAACCCTGAGAAAGTGATACAAGCGACCATCCGCCTCAAAAGCCGTGTATTGTCGGTCCTCTGGGCGAATGGGGAGTTGGTGGTAGGCAGACTTGAGGTCTATGGTGGAGAACACCCAGTACTGCGCAATCTGATTGACCATATCAGATATGCGCGGGAGAGGATACGCATCCAGCTGCGTATATCGGTTTATGGTCTGACTAGTCAATGACCATCCGGTGTTTGTTCCCGCTCTTGCCCACCACGACCTGCGCCCTCCACGGACTAGCGCTGGGTTGTATGATCCTTTCTTTGAGGAGCCGCTGAACCTCAGATCTAATGAAGATCAGCGCTGTAACTTTTAGTCGCGATGGGCTTGCAGCCTGGCACAAGATTCTGGAACAAGGAGGGTGTGGTGATCTCCAGTGTCGAGAGGCTGCAGGCAGGGCGCGTTGGGCAATTTGCAGGCTGCTGCTGTTTTCCCACTGCCAGTGAAGGGAGTGGCCCACCGTACCTGTAGGATTACACTCCTCAAGTGGACCATGAAGTTTAGTCCGAGAAGTATTGGCGCGCAAAGATACGGCAACACGAGGAGCTTGAAACAACGGTAAACTGCGCCTTGCACCTTCAAGGTTACCACGCAACTCCCTAACACGGTAACAGACCGGGACCTTGATGCCATAGAGATTGTCTGTTTGGCAGGTTGAATCTGGAGTCCACACCGCTTCACAGTGTCTGGGTGGATAAAGCTCTGTGCCCCCGCTATCAAACAGACAATAAATCACGTGGTCATTTACCTGGATATTCATCATAGATTTGTCAAGTCTATGAGGCTTGGCCTGGTCCAGGATGATCGACGCCACCGTTGTTTCATGAGCACCACTGCAGGCAGCTGAAATCGATGAGGAGGACCCCAGCTGGTCGTTCGTGGTCAGTGTTGACCAACATGGCCGCTCCCATGAGTCGCACGTGGGTGAGGGCGCCAAACTCAGCAACCCCTGGTGGTCATACTCCTCCGACTCCGTCGACCGTAATGGTGTCGTCCTGGCCTCGCACGTGGACGAACTCCTCGATGACTTCGACGACGAAGACCCGAGCTCTGAAGAATCGCAGGCCGCACTGCCGTTCCTGGGTTTAGATCGGCACACTTTTGAATAATGCCCTTTTTTACCGCATGCGGTGCACAACACAGCTTTAGCGGGACACCGTTGCCGAGTATGCTTCGCTCCCCCACAGAAATAGCACCGCGGGCCGCCCGGGGCTGCTGCCGCCGTCTGGCCCGAGTGAGCGCACGCCATGATGCAGCATTTTGAACCCGAGGGACGAGGAGGGATTGGCGACTGCTCCTGCCACGTTGTCTCCATATGGTCCTCCGGATATAAAACTAAGCTTTTGGAGGCCGTCTCGAGCATCTCCGCCAGCGCGATGGCCTGGGTAAGATTAAGGTTACCCTTCTCCAACAGTTCAAGTCGAATGTACGACGATCCGACCCCCGCCACAAACGCATCTCGGGCGAAATCGTTCATGCTCTGCTCAGCCAACGCAGCTTTGCAGTTACAGCCCCTGGCTAGCTGTAGGAGCTAGTTCGCATAATCCTCCATCGTTTCGCCAGACTGCCGTCGTCGAGTGGCTAGGAGGTAACGAGCGTGTATTTCATTGGGTGGTTTGATATAACGCTTCTTCACAAGCTCGAGGGCCTCAGTATAAATCGGTGGCCACACGGATCGCGAGTTAGACAGTGTCGCTTACCCTCGCATGGAGGACCCGGAGTCTGTCATCATCTGTGGTGACCGCTGCGGAGGCTGCCAGGTAGTCTTCGAAACACTTCAGCCAGTGGTCGAAGGTGTTAGAAGCGCCCACCGCACGTGGATCTAGTGTAAGGCGTTCCGGCTTCAGGATTTGCTCCATACTCTCTCTTTTATTCTTCGACGAGAGTTTAACGACAGCAAATAAAATTGATGCGCTACTCAAACACGAAGCCTGAAGCTCGGTAAATGAAAGGCTTTTATTTACTGTAATGAAGCAGCCAGTAATTATATACACTATCCCAGACTGAAGGGGTCCCGGCCAGAGCAGGGACTCTTATACCTCTCCCAGGAGGCGGAGGCCGACTGGGATGTGCCACAACACTACAGTACAAAGGTGTAACAACCCCACCCTAACCCCAACAGCTACAATAGCACAACCCAACAGTAACATATGGACATCCTTGTAGTACTGGCCAGACCTGGCTCAGTACTATCCAGTGGGAACCAACGATGGTTCACCACACTAAGGTTCTATAAAGCTGCAACATGACTTGCCAATTTTTAAACTCAATGCCCTGGCCTATGAAGGCAAGCATGCCGTATGCCTTCTTGACTTTCTCCACCTGCATTGCCACTTTGTGACCAGAGTACCTGTACACCCAGATCCCTTTGCCCATCAATGTTTCTGCCATTTACTGTATATTTCCTATCTGTATTAGATCTTCCAAAATGCATTACCTCACATTCAGCCCATCAGGCTTGCACTGACAACAATCCCACCCAGGCCCTAACCCCAGAACCTTGCATATTTACCCTGTTACAGTCAGGGGGGCCAAGAGGCAATTTAGCATGGCCAGTCAACCAAAACCACACGCCATTGGACTGTGGGAGAATATGCAAACTCCACACACACTCTCACCTGAGGCCAGAATTGAATCTGGCACCATGAGGCACATTGCTAACCACTGTGCCACCATGCTGCCTGAGTAAAGTAAGGGGCTGAGGACACAGCTTTCTAAGGCACCAGTGTTGCAGTCTCTCCTTGTTGGCTTAATGGTAGGGCTGTGGGAGCCTTGTGAAACAGACAGGGGTGCCTGGGAGGATTAGGTGTGACATTGAAAGTTCATTAAAAAAAAAATCACAAGGGGGAAAATAGGCAAGGTCTTTTCCCCCAGAGTAGGAGCAACCTTTCCCCACAGAGAGTGGTGTGTATGGAATGAGCTACCACGGGAGATGGGTACAATTACAACATTTCAAAGACATGTGACAGGTACGTGGATGGGAAAGGTTTAGAGGGATATGGGACAAACACTGGTCCATCGACAACCAGGTTTCCTAAACTGAACTAGTCCCATTTGCAAGTTGGGCTGAAGAGCCTGTTTGTTGTATATCTGTCTGATACCAGAGTCAGCCTATAGGGCGTTGATCTGATCCATTGGTTGGGAGATTGCTTAGTGTTGTCCTGCACGCTGCTTCCACTGAGGCATGCAGACAGTGCTCACACCAGAAGAATTGCTAGATTTGTAAATCTCACATTGAGCACAGTGCTAATGTCACACAGCAATGGGCCGTGTGAAGGGACTGTGGATGGACACTTGAACCAAAGCTGTAATGGGCAGATGTATCTGTGGCAGGGAGATTGGGGAGGATGAGGCCAGGTAGTTTTCTCCCTCAACATGTCACAGACAGTCCAGCAGATATGTCCAATAGGACTCAGTAAGAGTTTTAACAACACCAGCTTAAAAGTTCAGGTTTATTTGGTAGCAAATGCCATCAGCTTTCAGAGCGCTGCTCCTTCGTCAGATGGAGTGGAAACATGCTCTCAAACAGGGCACAGACACAAAATCAAGTTACAGAATACTGATTAGAATGCGAATCCCTACAGCCAGCCAGGTCTTAAAGATACAGACAGACAATGTGAGTGGAGAGAGCATTAAGCACAGGTTAAAAAGAGATGTGTATCATCTCCAGACAGGACAGCCTGCAAGTCCAGGAGGCAAGCTGTGGGGGTTACTGATAATGTGACGTAAATCCAACATCCTGGTTTTGGCCGTCCTCATGTGTGCGGAACTTGGGTATCAGTTTCTGCTCAGCCACTCTGCGCTGTCGTGTGTCATGAAGGCCACCTTGGAGAACGCTTACCCGAAGATCAGAGGCCGAATGCCCGTGACTGCTGAAGTGCTCCCCCACAGGAAGAGAACAGTCTTGCCTGGTGATTGTTGAGTGGTGTTCATTCAACCGTTGTCGTAGTGTCTGCATGGTTTCCCCAATGTACCATGCCTCGGGACATCCTTTCCTGCAGCGTATAGGGTAGACAACGTTGGCTGAGTTGTAAGAGTAGGTACCGTGTACCTGGTAGATGGTGTTCTCACGTGAGATGATGGCATCTGTGTCGATGATCCGGCACGTCTAAGTGGAGAGGATCTCCAAGAAGATTGCGCATATCGACAGACATCTAGTTTCTACAAACATGCAAGAAAGCAGACAAGATACCGAAAGGACTACGGATCAACAACCCACTCAGGTCAACCTATAACACAGACTACGCTGAGAGACTTGGCAGTCGCACCTCTCTCACCCTCCTCAAACACCTCAAACACCAGCTCTACAGCAAACGCCACAGCCTGGAAACCAAGATAGAGTCCATATTGTCAACTTGCGCTCAGGACGCAAACCAGCTGCGGAACACTGCCAAGCAGACGAGACAAAGGAACTACACCATCTACATGCACACCGAGAACAGGAAACTTGAGAAACTCGGCATCACCACCAGCAGCAACCAAGCCTCCCCCGGTACCACAGTAGAAAACAGTACCACTGCAGGGAAGTCTATAGTCTGACAAGTTGACAACTCACTTCAGCCAGATGAAATCGAAGTTCTCAGCCGAGGGCTCAACTTTTGCCCCACTATCAAAATAGACCCCAGTCTCACTGCGGACACTGAGGAATTCATCAGGCGAATGAGGCTGCAGGAGTTCTTCCACAAACCCCAAGAGGCCAACAGCAAACACAATGAGACAGCCAATGAACTGGAACAGCAGACAGAGAGATCCGCAGTGCAATCAAAGAGGAAAGAGTCAAATTGGACTCCTCCGGAAGGCCGCTGCCCTCGACTTGACATGCATGTCCAAGCCATCAGGAGGTGCATCAACACCAAATTCATCAGCCGCACTCACAAGACAGCACCGAACATCACCCAAGCACAACGCAACGCCATCCACGCTCTCAAGACCGACCGCAACATCAAACCAGCGGACAAAGGAGGGGCCATCGTCATACTGAACAGAAAGGATGACTGCAAAGGAGTGTACCGACAACTGAACGAGGAACACTACAGACAGTTACCCACAGATCCGACCAAAGAACACACCTGTCAACTCAACACTCTGATCAAAACCTTTGAGCCGGACCTTCGAAGCACCCTCCGTGCTCTCGACACGTTGGAGATCTCTACTGCCTCCCAAAGATACACAAGGCAAACACACCCGGCCGTCCCATAGTTTCAGGCAATGGAACCCTGTGCGAGAACCTCTCCGGCTATGTCGAAGGCATCTTGAAACCCATTCATACAAAGAACCCCCAGCTTTTGTTGCAACACTACGGACTTGGATGTGCGTTGTTTGTGTAGGAGCAGTTGAACCAGGAGCACTCCTCGTCACAATGGATGTCTCGGCACTCTACACCATCATCCCCCACGATGATGGCATTGCTGCAACTGCCTCAGTACTCAATGCTGTCAACTGCCAGTTTCCAGATGCAATTTTACAACTCATCCGCTTCATCCTGGACCACAAGATCTTCACCTTCAACAACCAGTTCTTCATCCAGACACACGGAACAGCCATGGGGACCAAATTCGCACCTCAATATGCCAACATCTTCATGCACAGGTTCGAACAAGACTTCACCGCACAGGACCTTCAACCGATGCTATACACTAAATACATGGACGACATTTTCTTCCTTTGGAGTCATGGTGAGCAATCACTGAAACAACTATATGACGACATCAACAAGCTCCATCCCACCATCAGACTCACCATGGACTAGTCTCCGGAATCTGTTGCATTCTTGGACACACGCATCTCCATTAAGGAGAGTCACCTCAGCACCTCACTGTACCGCAAGCCCACGGATAACCTCACGATGCTCCACTTCTCCAGCTTCCACCCTAAACACGTTAAAGAAGCCATCCCCGACAGACAAGCCCTCCGAATACACAGGATCTGCTCGGATGAGGAGGATCGCAACAGACACCTCCAGACGCTGAAAGATGCCGTCATAAGAACAGGATATGGCGCTCGACTCCTCGATCGACAGTTGCGACACGCCAGTGAAAAACCACACCGACCTCCTCAGAAGACAAACACGGGACATGGTGGACAGAGTACCCTTCATCGTCCAGTACTTCCCCGGAATGGAGAAGCTACGGCATCTCCTCCGGAGCCTTCAACATGTCATTGATGAAGACGAACATCTCGCCGAGGCCGTCCCCACACCTTTCCTTCAAACAACCGCACAACCTCAAACAGACCATTGTCCACAGCAAACTACCCATCCTGCAGGCTAACAGTGACCACAACACCACACAACCCTGCCACCACACAACCCTGCCACAGCAACCTCTGCAAAACATGCCAGATCATCGACACAGATGCCATCATCTCACGTGAGAACACCATCTACCAGGCACACAGTACCTACTCTTGCAACTCAGCCACCGTTGTCTACCTGATACGCTGCAGGAAAGGATGTCCTGAGGCATGGTATATTGGGAAAACCATGCAGACGCTGAGACAACAGATGAATGAACACCACTCAACAATCACCAGGCAAGACTGTTCTCTTCCTGTGGGGGAGCACTTCAGCAGTCATGGGCATCCAGCCTCAGATCTTCAGGTAAGCATTCTCCAAGGCAGCCTTCACGACACACGACAGTGCAGAGTCACTGAGCAGAAACTGATAGCCAAGTTCTGCACACATGAGGACAGCCCAAACCAGGATGTTGGATTTATGTCACATTATCAGTAACCCCCACAGCTTGCCTCCTGGACTTGCAGGCTGTCCTGTCTGGAGACAATACTCATGTCTTTAACCTGTGCTTAATGCTCCCTCCACCCACATTGTCTGTATCTTTAAGACCTGGCTGGTTGTAGGGATTCACATTCTAATCAGTATTCTGTAACTTAATTTTGTGTCTCTGTGCACTGTTTGAGAGCACATTTCCACTCCATCTAACGAAGGAGCAGCACTCCAAAAGCTTATAGAACAGTACAGCACAGAACAGGCCCTTCGGCCCACGATGCTGTGCCAAGCATTATCTGAAACCAAGATCAAGCTATCCCACTCCCCATCATCCTGGTGTGCTCCATGTGCCTATCCAATAACCGCTTAAATGTTCCTAAAGTGTCTGACTCCACTATCACTGCAGGCAGTCCATTCCACACCCCAACCACTGTGTAAAGAACCTACCTCTGATATCCTTCCTATATCTCCCACCATGAACCCTATAGTTATGCCCCCTTGTAATAGCTCCATCCACCGAGGAAATAGTCTTTGAACGTTCACTCTATCTATCCCCTTCATCATTTTATAAACCACTATTAAGTCTCCCCTCAGCCTCCTCCACTCCAGAGAGAACAGCCCGAGCCCCCTCAACCTTTCCTCATAAGACCTACCCTCCAAACCAAGCAGCATCCTGGTAAATCTCCTCTGCACTCTTTCCAGCATTTTCACATCCTTCTTGTAGCGAGGTGACCAGAACTGCACACAATATCCCAAATGTGGTCTCACCAAGGTCCTGTACAGTTGCAGCATAACCCCACAGCTCTTAAACTCCAACCCCCTGTTAATAAAAGCTAACACACTATAGGCCTTCTTCACAGCTCTATCCACCCGAGTGGCAACCTTTAGAGATCTGTGGATATAGACCCCAAGATCTCTGTTCCTCCACAGTCTTCAGAACCCTACCTTTGACCCTGTATTCCACATTTAAATTAGTCCTACCAAAATGAATCAACTCACATTTATCAGGGTTAAACTCCATTTGCCATTTTTCAGCCCAGCTTTGCATCCTATCTATGTCTCTTTGCAGCCTACAACAGCCCTCCACCTCATCCACTCTGCCACCAATCTTGGTGTCATCAGCAAATTTACTGATCCACCCTTCAGCCCCCTCCTCCAAGTCATTAAAAATCACAAAGAGCAGAGGTATTTGCTACCAAATAAACCTGTTGGACTTTAAGCTGGTGTTGTTAAACTCTTATTGTGTTCACCCCAGTCCAATGCCGGCAGCTACACAATAGGACTCAGCCAGCTTGACCAGTAGAACATTCTCCCAGGTCAATTCCTCATCTCTGTTCACTCAGTGAAAGTGATGCAGAGTTAGGCAGCCAGGGAGGACAGCTGCTTTAGTGAACTAACCCTCTCCAGGGGGTGAACATCACCATGGGAGAGAAGGAGGCAGCCCCAGGAAACAGCCACAGCAGCCAGGCTCAGCCCCACAAGGACATCCCCAGACCTGATCACACCCCCTCCCCCACACTGGGCTCTGAAACAGACAGAAAACCAGCAGCAGCCCCATCAAATCCAGAGAGTTAGTGTTTCTCTCTCAACCGTCAGTAAACCAATCATTCAGCAGGCCCAGTTCTGGGCTGGGATTGGCTCACCCCAGCCATTAGTTCAATGAAGCCATCGAACTAACATGGAGGATGCATTGACCAATCAGCTCCCAGACACTGGAAACAAGCACAGGTCTTTATTGATCATTTGATGACTGGTTGAACAGAGTTTGTTTGTGTTTCCTGTACAGGAACAAGGTGATCAATGAAGCAGAGATCAGAGAGACAGCTGTCACAGTCAGGGTCACAATCAGGACCACCTCAGACTCCACACCTACAAAGCAATGAGAAACCAATGGTTACTGAAGCTAACACTGAGGGGGAAATGGAAACCAGCAGCCAGCCAACTCACCCCCTGGAGACCTCTCCTGTATCCTTCCCTCAGCCTCATTCAGGGAGGCTGTTGCCAGGTTGGTCCCATCAGTATCCAGAATGAGCAGGGGTCCAAGTGAGGCCTCAGCCTCCCACTTCAATCCAGCTTCACTCTCTGCAATATCAACCATTCCAGTTAGAGAGGGGAAAGGGGGAAGCTCCCACATCTAGAGGATCAATGTCCTACCAGCTTCAGCTACAAGATCTCTCCTTCCTCTGGATCCAAATCCCAAATCCCTTGTGGCCCCACATTTCCCCACATGGCAACAGGCACAAATGTCAAAGCTCGATTCCTCCAATGGGGCCCAGCTAAACAAGAGAAATCAGTCAACCAGGTTGTGCATCACTTCTCCACACAAACACATCCCTGAGGGAGAGAGGGGGAACTTACACATTCTGCAACTTCTGCAAAGTACAAGCTTTGTTCCTGGAATCTCTGATCCACTGGAACAACTTTCAGGTGACAGGTGATGAAAATCTGAGGGACACATTCAACACAAGTGGTTATTTAGTGACTCCCTCCCAACATGGAGACCCCAATGATCAGCTTCCTCTTACCAAGGAACGCTCATCTCCAAAGAAACGGAAGGCATCCAGGTCAAAGCGGAGCTTGTCCGGCTCCTGCTCGTCTCCTGGCAACACAAAGGTTGAAAAGGAGTCCTCAGCTTTGCTGTCCAGGAGGCAGCTGAAGAAAGATGGAAAAAAGGACATGAAGTGAATCCAGAGAAGCCATTGAGATGGGAGCAGCTGGAGAAAGCAGAGAGCTCCTTACCCATTGTAGTCAATGATGCTGTATCTCGGGCTGGAGTCCTTGTCTGGCCTCAATGTAGCTACACAGCGGTCAATGTAGAGCTTCAGGGCCATGTGGTTGCTCATTGAAACAGAGGCCTCAATGTGAATGAGCTCACCCAGGTAGTAGACAGTCGAAGTGCGCTCTGTAAGCCAGTCACCTGAAGGACGAGAGGACAAGGGTTGGAGACAGTGGGTGTAACTCCCAGTGAATGAGGACAGGAAATCACTCCCCATCCACCCATCACATACCATTCATTAGGCGCAGTGAGAATGACAGATGCCCTTCTCCAGACCTGGTGGAGCTGAATGGGATCCAGGTGGGCTTGATGGGGTTACTGCTCACATTGCCCTTCCTGGAAAGAGTGCAGGCATTTTAGGACAAGGTCAGAGGTCACTAGCAGCTGGAGATCTTGACAATCGAGTAAAGATTCTCACCTAAAATAATGACACTCAATGGGAACGATCGCTCCATTGGTTCTCACAATAACAGATCCATGATACTCTGGGCTGTGGCTCAGGTGGGTGCTGTAGATCAGGAAATCTCCAGTCATCTGAAAGACAGCAGCTCAAGGAATGAAGAACTGATCTGAAATGAGAATGTTCTACACTGGGGTTAACAATGAACTCATCCCATTAAAACAATTCTTCAGGGGGATTGACAGGGTCAGTGTGAAGAGGCTGCTTCCCCCAAGCTGGAGATTCTGTAAGCGGGGAGGTCATCTCAGGGCAGGGGGTCAGTCATTTAGGATTTATGTGATGAGGAATTTCTTCATTCAGCAGCTGATGAATCTTTGGAATTCTCTCCAGCCCCAGAGAGCTGGGAAATGGTCACTCACTGAGGATATTCAGGACAGAGGGATATATTTCTGGCCATTGAGGGAATCATGTTGTGAGGACAGGAACATGGAGGCTGTGGGAAGCTCAGTCCTGATCATAATGACTGGGGAACAGGCAGAAGGGCCTCATCTGGTTAGCAGTGTTGCTATGCAACCTCAGCCCTTGCTGCAAGGAGAGATCTTTAGCACAAGACCAGAATCAATTAACAGGGAAGTGATTCAATAAAAGCTTCAGTTAACAGGAAAAGGAGCCACAAGTTGTCAGTAATTTGGAGCCGGGAAACAGTTTGTAATCAGGGCCCCATTTATTCCAATGACTGGGAAAGTGGGAAGTGTGGAGTCCCTCTTTAGTCCAATCCATCTCAATTCCCATTACATTCAGACTCATCCCAAAATTGGATTAAACAGGACTGAAACCCAACCCTCAGTGGAGTTGATCTGAATGAGGGGAAATCAAACTGAAAATCCTCAAGAGGAAAAGCTTGGAGGAAGCAAAGAGAAGCTTCCAGACAATGGGGTTGGAGACTCAGACCAGTGAAAGTGAAGTACAATCCTGAATAGAAAGCTAGTTTGGGGTTTATAAAGCAGGAGACAGCTATCTCCTCAATATCAATGACATCTCACCCAGTGTTGGAGTGAAGAGTGGGGAACAACCTACAGCCCCAGCTCAGAGGCAGAGTTTGAGGATTCACATTACCTGCAATCTGCTGCCACACTCATGGAGTCCATAGTCAAAGAGGACAGTGTGGTTCTGAGAGTAGATCCTGGTTGGCCGACAACCTGCTGTCCCCAGGGTCAGATCAGCAGCTTTAACCAGGTGCCTGGTTCCAAATAAATCCAGCTGGACCCTGAGCAGCAGCTTGTCCTCTCCACACTGCACCCTCACACTCTGCACTGGAGACACACCTTGACCCTCAGAAATGGGAATCAAAGGGAGGCCCAGGAGGAGGGAATGTCTGAGGCCTAGGGGTGGCTTTGACTATTATCCATGGAAACCTGTGGCCTGGAAACTGTTGCCAAGTATCAGAGCAACAAACAGCTCCAACTAACACCAGCACTGGGAAGAAACTCCTCACTCCAAAATCCCCCATCATCCCAAACAACTGAACCATCCCTTCAGGCACCAAGCGACACCTTTTATACACACAGCCCACACTCAGCTGACAGCAATTATTCCAGAATCAATAACAACAATTGAACCAATTACCCAGCACCCACAACCCCCCCCCCCCCCACCCCCTCCTCCCTCTTTCAGGCATTTCTTTTTTTTGTTTCGATACCAATCAAGTAGCTTTTTCGGCACCAATCAAGTAAACGAACTCAAATTAACTTAGGGACAAAGTAAAAGGGGCGGCTCCCCAAAAGGAAGGGGGGAACAGCCCGAACCAAAATCAAAGTCGAAAGGAAACTTAAAACGTCAAACCAAAAGGTGATTATCGGGGTCGATAATACACCCCAGCCCCTGCGGCGCCCAGCGGTCGCGGAAGGCGTCAACCGCGCCCGTGGACACCGCATGCTCCCTCTCCAGGGACATCTGGCCGCGAATGTAGCCGCGGTAGAGGGGCAGACAGTCGGGATGGACGGCCCCGTCGATCGCCCGCTGCCTGGACCTATTGATGGCGCGTCTCGCCAGGCCCAGGAGCAGGTTCACGAGGAGGTCGGCATCCCGACCCGCCCCTCTCCGCACCAGGTGCCCGTAGATCAGGAGCGTGGGACTGAAGTGCAAACAAAACATCAGTAAAAGGTGTTTGAGGAAACCAAAAAGGGTGTGCAGCCTAAAACACAGAACGTAGACATGGTCCACGGACTCCACGAGGCCACGGAAAGGGCAGTCTTGGGAGCCCGTGAACCAGTGAATCCTACGGTTGTGCGGAACTGCTGCATGCATCACCCTCCACCCCAGGTCCCCGACGTAATTGGGGGAGATCCCTCTGTAGAGGGACCTCCACTGGGGACCTCCGCCGCCCGGCGGCAACAAGTCCCACCAAGGTGTATCCGGGCGAAAGGCGAGGATGCGGTAGTGGAAGGTGTGCAGCAACAGCCCGTACAGGAAACACCTCCGCGCGGTAGAAAAAGGCACGGAGGACATTTCCGTGACGCGGCTCATGCTGTGGGGCACCTGACCCGGGAGGGGCGGCATAGGCTTTGGGCCAATGTGGAATTCCGTCCGAGCAGGGGAACGCTCAGGTGGGATCCCACCGCACATCTGCGCCACCTCGAGACCGCGTGTGCACTCGGGGCTGAGAACAACCGTCTTAAGGTGTTGGATGGCTTTGGCCGTGCGCCGGACGGCCACCTCCGCGCGCTCAGCCAGCACACGGGGGCTCATCCAGCCCGCTCCTCCGCCATCCAGCACGTCCCCAATCCTGGTCACCCCGGCGTCCACAGCCCCCCTCTCCGCCAGCCACCTGAAGTTATCCGGCTGCAGGAGCGGATTCCTGAGCAGCGGCTCTCGCATGAGAGGCGCTACTCTGACGAGGGAGAGCTGCGTCGCGAGGCGACCGTGTTCCAAACAGTGAGCCTCTTTTAGGGCCAAACAAATAAACCAACTCAAATTAACTCAGGGATAATGTAAAAGGGGCAGCTCCCCAAAAGGAGGGGGAACAGCCCGAACAAAATCAAAATACAAAGGAAACTTAAAACATCAAATCATAATGTGATTACTCGGATCGATAAAGCACCCCAACTCCTGCGGTGACCAATGGGTGCGGAAGGTGTCAACTGCGCTCGTGGACACCTGGCCGTGAACATAGCCGCGGTAGAGGGGCAGACAGTCAGGATGGACGGCCCCCTCGATCGCCCGCTGCCTGGACCTGTAAATGGCGCATTTCGCCAGGCCCAGGAGCAGGTTCACGAGGAGGTCGCCACCCTGACCCGCCCCTCTCCGCACCAGGTGCCCGGAGACCAGGAGCGTGGGACTGAAGTGCAAACAAAACATCAATAAAAGGTTCTTCAGGAAAACAAAATGGAAGTGCAACCTGAGACACAAAATGTCGACATGGTCCATGGACTGCACAAGGCCACAGAAGGGGCAGTCTTTGGAGCCCGTGAACCAGTGAATCCTACGGTTGTGCGGAACTGCTGCATGCATCACCCTCCACTCCAGGTCCCCCATGTAATTGGGGGAGATCCCTCCGTAGAGGGACCTGTACTGGGGACCTCCACCGCCCGGCGGCAACAAGGCCGCCAAGGTGTATCCGGGCGACAGGTGAGGATGCGATAGTGGAAGGTGTGCAGCAGCAGCCCGTACAGGAAACGCCTCGGTGACGTGGAAAAAGGCACGGAGGATATTTCCGTGACGCGGCTCATGCTGTGGGGCACCTGACCCGGGAGGGGGGGCATAGGCTTTGGGACGGTGTGGAATTCCGTCCGAACAGCGGAACGCTAGAATGCGAATCCCTACAGCCAACCAGATCTTAAAGATATAGACAATGTGGGTGGAGGGAGCATTAAGCACAGGTTAAAGAGATGTGTATTGTCTCCAGACAGGATAACCCGCAAGTCCAGGAGGCATGCTGTGGGGGTTACTGATAATGTGACATAATTCCAACAACCGGGACGTGAGGCTGATTACAATATGCAGAAGCTGCTCAGTATCTATTTAGCGAGCCCAGGACCCAATCACCCGGCTTTGCAAAGGTTTCCCACCCCGCCAGTGCAGGTCATAGAGTCATAGAGGTTTGCAGCATGGGAACAGGCCGTTCGGCCCAACTTGTCCATGCCGCCCTTTTTTTTTAAACCCCTAAGCTAGTCCCAATTGCCCGCATTTGGCCCAGATCCCTCTATACCCATTTTACCCATGTAGCTATCTAAATGCTTTTTAAAAAACAAAATTGTACCCGCCTCAACTACGACCTCTGGCAGCTTGTTCCAGACACTCACCGCCCTCTGTGTGAAAACATTGCCCCTCTGGACACTTTTTCATCTCTCCCCTCTCACTTTAAACCTATGCCCTCTAGTTTTAGACTCCCCTACCTTTCATAGAAATCATAGAAACCCTACAGTGCAGAAGGAGGCCATTCGGCCCATCGAGTCTGCACCGACCACAATCCCACCCAGGCCCTACCCCCACATATTTTACCCACTAACCCCCCTAACCTACGCATCCCAGGACTCTAAGGGGCAATTTTTTTTTTTTTTAACCTGGCCAATCAACCTAACCCGCACATCTTTGGACTGTGGGAGGAAACCGGAGCACCCGGAGGAAACCCACGCAGACACGAGGAGAATGTGCAAACTCCACACAGACAGTGTGGAAAAGATATTGACTATCTCGCTGATCTGTGCCTCTCATTATTTTATAGACCTCTATAAGATCACCCCCTCAGCCTCCTACGCTCCAGAGAAAAATGTTCCAGTCTGTCCAGCCTCTCCTTATCACCCAAACCATCAAGTCCTGGTAGCATCCTAGTAAATCTTTTCTGCACACCTTCTAGTTTAATAATATCCTTTCTATAATAGGGTGACCAGAACTGTACACAATGTTCCAAGTATGGCCTTACCAATGTCTTGTACAACTTCAACAAGACGTCCCAACTCCTGTATTCAATGTTCTGACTGATGGACAGTGGCAACCCATTGAAGTGACGCTTGGCACCAAGGATGGTGTCGGGTTGCCACTGTCCATCGGAATGATCTCTGAAAGCGGAAGGGCATGTTAGTAGGGTGGTGAAAAAGGCATATGGGACACTTGCCTTTATCATTTGATGATGTGGAGATGCCGGCGTTGGACTGGGGTAAACACTGTAAGAAGTCTCACAACACCAGGTTAAAGTCCAACAGGTTTATTTGGTAGCAAAACCTACTCGCTTTCGGAGCGCTGCCCCTTTGTCAGGTAAGTGGGAATTCTGTTCACAAACAGGGCATATACAGACACAAACTCAATTTACAAAATAATGGTTGGAATGTGAGTCTTTACAGGTAATCAAGTCTTAAAGGTACAGACAATGTGAGTGGAGAGAGCGTTAAACACAGGTTAAAGAGATAGAGTCATAGAGGTTTACAGCATGGAAACAGGCCCTTTGGCACAACTTGTCCATGCCGCCCAGTTGTTACTACTAAGCTAGTCCCAATGTGTATTGTCTCCAGACAGGACAGTTAGTGAGATTTTGCAAGCCAAGGCAAGTTGTGGGGGTTACAGATAATGTGACATGAACCCAAGATCCCGGTTGAGGCCGTCCTCAAGTGTGCGGAACTTGGCTCTCAGTTTCTGCTCAGTGACTCTGCGTTGTCGTGTGTCACGTCACAGCGAAAAACTGCACCGACCTCCTCAGTAAACAAACACGGGACACGGTGGACAGAGTATCCTTAGTCGTCCAGTACTTCCCCGGAGTGGAGAAGCTACGACATCTTCTCCGGAGCCTTCAACATGTCATTGATGAAGACGAACATCTCGCCAAGGCCACTTCTTGCTTTCAAACAATCGCACAACCTCAAACAGACCATTGTCCGCAGCAAACTACCCAGCCTTCAGGAGAACAGTGACCATGACACCACACAACCCTGCCACAGTAACCTCTGCAAGACGTGCCGGATCATCGACACGAATGCCATCATCTCACTTGAGAAAACGATCCACCAGGTACACGGTACCTACTCTTGCAACTCGGCCAACATTGTCTACCTGATACGCTGCAAGAAAGGATGTCCCAAGGCATGGTACATTGGGGAGACCATGCAGACGCTACGACAACGGATGAATGAACACCGCTCAACAATCCACCAGGCAAGACTGTTCGCTTCCTGTGGGGGAGCACTTCAGCAGTCACGGTCATTCAGCCTCTGATCTTCGGGAAAGCGGTCTCCTTCACGACACAGGACAACGCAGAGTCGCTGAGCAGAGACTGATAGCCAAGTTCCGCACACATGAGGACGGCCTCCACCGGGGAGCTGGGATGAATAATCGGACAAAACGTTTCTCTCTCTCTGCCACCATCCAATGATCCGCACCCCCATCCCAACCCCCTGAACCCCCCACCCACCCACCATCCATCCACCACACACCGCCCCCAATGTGCCAAGGATTCACCTTGGCACAACCCACCGGACATTGATCAGTGCCAAGGGTATGGGGCCGAGGGAGGTGGCGCATACGGAGAGGGCACATGGGGGTGGGGGGGGGCAGATAAATGGAGAGGTTCCGCTGCCACTCTGCATGGGGATCGCGAGCAGAGGGAGAGAAGGGCTGAACGGGGCTGGCCATCGGAGTGGGAAGGGGTCGTCCTGCTGGGGAGGTTCGGTGCTGCGGAGGAGGGATGCGATCGGAAGACCGGGCTGGGAGCGTGATAACAGGTAGTGTGGGGGGATCGAGACTGCAGAGGGTCGGGGGGAGGGGGGGAGATCGAAGTATTGAGGTGGCCAGGAGAGTGTGGTGGGCGGGAGAGGGTGGTGGGGTCTGGGTCATGGCCGGCCCAGACACATCCGGAAGGCCAGCGATTGAGTAGGTTGGGCCGGAGGGCTGGGTCCAGAAGGCCAGAAATCGGGTGGGTTGGGGGGGGTGGGGAGGGGGGGTCACATGGCCAGCAATTGCGGGTGGCGTTGCCGTGCTGGCCAGCGATCGGGAGGCCGGCAGTGCGGGCCTATTGCGCATGTGCCAATCTCGGCGCTGAATGATGGGAGCAGGCACAGTGTCCCGCTCAGTGCTACGCTGCCGGCCTCTCCAGCGGGAATAGGCCCCGTCCACTGATTTTCAGTGGGATTGGCGCTATGGCTCTTGGTGATGCACAGAGTGCGGGAGATTCATTTTGAAACTCCCCCTGAAAAAAGCAGCAGGATTTACTCCAGTTTTTACACAAATTCAGCTCTTAGAATCTGTTTGGGAGAATCCCACCCAGGGTGTGCGTGAAATTATAAAGTTACTTTTCAATCGCCAATACCGTGAAGTCAATCTTGATTCAAAAAGAAATGATTGCCCTCTATTCATTGGAGGAGTTGTCCATCTGGAGAACAAATGGCATCGACACAATGCAACAATCACCAATCCTCAATGTGGCTCAGTTATCACATGGATGGTTTTTAGCTGAGACCTCTGGGTCTATTCCATGGTATGTTACGACAAGGACATGCCGAGGTAGGCGGTGGCACAATGGTATCGTCACTAGATTTATAATCCAGAGACCCAGGTTCAAATCCCACCACGGCCGCTGGTGAAATTTGAATTCAATAAAAATCTGGAATTAAAAGTCTAACAATGACCATGAAATGATTGCCAATTGTTGGAAAAACCCATCTGGTTCACTAATGACCTTTAGGGAAGGAAATCTGCCATCCTTACCCGGTCTGGCCTACGTGAGACTCCAGACCCACAGGTGTGACAGACAGCATGGTTTTGTAAGAGGGAGGTCGTGCCTTACAAATTTGGTGGAGTTTTTTGAGGAAGTGACAAAAACGGTTGATGAAGGAAGGGCCGTGGATGTCGTCTATATGGATTTCAGTAAGGCATTTGACAAAGTCCCACATGGCAGGTTGGTTAAGAAGGTTAAGGCTCATGGGATACAAGGAGAAGTGGCTAGATGGGTGGCGAACTGGCTTGGCCATAGGAGACAGAGGGTAGTGGTCGAAGGGTCTTTTTCCGGCTGGAGGTCTGTGACCAGTGGTGTTCTGCAGGGCTCTGTACTAGGACCTCTGCTATTTGTGATATATATAAATGATTTGGAAGAAGGTGTAACTGGTGTAATCAGCAAGTTTGCGGATGACACGAAGATGGCTGGAATTGCGGATAGCGAAGAGCATTGTCGGGCAATACAGCAGGATATAGATAGGCTGGAAAATTGGGCGGAGAGGTGGCAGATGGAATTTAATCCGGATAAATGCGAAGTGATGCATTTTGGAAGAAATAATGTAGGGAGGAGTTATACAATAAATGGCAGAGTCATCAGGAGTATAGAAACACAGAGGGACCTAGGTGTGCAAGTCCACAAATCCTTGAAGGTGGCAACACAGGTGGAGAAGGTGGTGAAGAAGGCATATGGTATGCTTGCCTTTATAGGACGGGGTATAGAGTATAAAAGCTGGAGTCTGATGATGCAGCTGTATAGAACGCTGGTTAGGCCACATTTGGAGTACTGCGTCCAGTTCTGGTCGCCGCACTACCAGAAGGACGTGGAGGCATTGGAGAGAGTGCAGAGAAGGTTTACCAGGATGTTGCCTGGTATGGAGGGTCTTAGCTATGAGGAGAGATTGGGTAGACTGGGGTTGTTCTCCTTGGAAAGACGGAGAATGAGGGGAGATCTAATAGAGGTATACAAGATTATGAGGGGTATAGATAGGGTGAACAGTGGGAAGCTTTTTCCCAGGTCGGAGGTGACGATCACGAGGGGTCACGGGCTCAAGCTGAGAGGGGCGAAGTATAACTCAGACATCAGAGGGACGTTTTTTACACAGAGGGTGGTGGGGGCCTGGAATGCGCTGCCAAGTAGGGTGGTGGAGGCAGGCACGCTGACATCGTTTAAGACTTACCTGGATAGTCACATGAGCAGCCTGGGAATGGAGGGATACAAACGATTGGTCTCGTTGGACCAAGGAGCGGCACAGGCTTGGAGGGCCGAAGGGCCTGTTTCCTGTGCTGTACTGTTCTTTGTTCTTTGTTTGTTCTTTGTGTGTGGGTGACTCTCAAATGCCCTCTGAAATGGGGGGCAGTGAGGGATGGACAATAAACGCTGGGTCCAGCCGGCAACTCCCACATCCCATAAATGAATAAAAAATATAACAATATGGAAAGAACAAGCAGATTATTTGATCCAGGTGGAAAGTTGTTTGTTTATCTTATTTTGTTAACATGTTAAAGGTTGGAATGATTTATCCAGTTGTTTGCATGAAGTCAAATTGCTGCATATTTGTTGAAGCTAACAATGAAATAGCAATCGGTGGCGGGATGTTTTGCTCTGGACATGTTTTAATTTCTATTTGCTTCCCCAGCAACATTTCAAGATGAGAGTGATGGGATATTTCAGCACAGACTTCAATTCGTTACGGAATTTATTCTGAGTTGCTGCATAAATGCAGGTATTTGTGCAAGAACTCAAAAGCTGAAGCATGAAACCGATTTCTTGTAGGACATCCGAAATGCTAATTGATGCATTATCTTGCATCATGGCCATTCGCAAGCAAATAGAATTCACCAGAAACATCACCCAGAGCAAGATAAAATTTCCTGAGATGACAAAGAGTAAAATGATGGATTTTCTTCGCTTCTCGATTTCAGGATCACTGGGATTCTTCCCACTGCTGTGGAGCCGGAGTCTCCTCCGGGCCCCGCTCGACACCAGAATGTGTCTAACAGTCAGCGCATTGAGCAGCAGGATCAGCAAGAAAGGGACAAATGGAGTTAAAATATAATGTACTGTTTCTACTGCTCCCCATATCCTTGAAAGAAGAAAGCTGTCTAACACGTTAGAAAACCAAGGCGCGTTAAACAGTATATATTCACTGGTTAAAATCAAGTAGCAGAAAGTATTTTTCAATAAGAACAGCACCGTCACACTTCCCACAACTGGAGTCACCGTTCTCTCTGTGCAATATTTTACTTTCAGCTTCTGGCTACAGATTGCCACAAATCGATCAAAGGTAAAAGCAACTGTGTACCAGACTGACCAGTCAGTTATTGCATAAAGCAGGACGCCATGTATATTACACAATTTAATGTTCTATACAAAAAGGAAGTGTGCGGCGTAAGCAATGGGAATCTGTCTGAGTATCACATCAACTATAATAACCAGTAGATCTGCCGCTGCCATGGACACCAGGTATCGAGCGACACATTTAGAGAGACCACATCGTCCTTGAGATAGGATCACAATCGTCACTAAGTTCACTGTAAGGGAGTTTGCAAAAGAAAAAGCAGCAGTATTCAATGAGAGTTCAGTCTGAAATTAGAATTTTCATTAGTCCATATATTTAGAGTGTTTTCTTTGAGAGAGTTTCTCCTGTTGGAGACAGGCTTTGCAAAAGCAGTAATGGACTGTGAAATGAAGAACTGAACAGGATCAAACTGTCTTTAATCGTTACAGAATCTAAGTTTTTAAAGTTAAATTGTATTTATTAGTGTCACAAATACACTTGTATTTACACTGCAATGAAGTTACTGTGAAAATCCCCTAGTCGCCATAGTTTGGCACCTGTTCGGGTACACTGAGGGAGAATTTAGCACGGCCAATGCACCCTAACCAGCACGTCTTTCAGAATCTGCTGCAAACCTTGAGAAATGTGATTCCTGAGATGGGGGATTGCTGCTCCATCTTGTAGAAAATAACAAGCTATTGTTTGTGAAAGCAACAATCACCCAAACTTGGAAAGAACTGAAAGCTGTGCAGAATTGGGCTTTAACTGTAATAGATATCAGGCTGCGGTTGCCTGGGAGGGAGATATGGGGCGTGGATATTCGTGTGATCACTGCTCACCGATTGTTAGAAGAAAGTGCACAAATGTGGAAACAATACGGGTTCACAGTCCAGTTCAGCGCTGGGGCATCAAACTTTCCCAACCACACTCCATTGAGACAGAGCTTGTCCAGGGAACAGCTTTGCCGAGGCGGATTGTTCAGAGGAGATTAAAGTTAGCATTATTAGAACATAGAACATGGAACATTACAGCGCACTACAGGCCCTTCGGCCCTCAATGTTGCACCGACCTGTGAAACCAATCTAAAGCCCATCTAACCTACACTATTCCAATATCAACCTTATGTTTATCCAATGACCCTTTAAATGCCCTTAATATTGACGAGTCCACGACTGTTGCAGGCAGGGCATTCCATGCTCTTACTACTCTCTGAGTAAAGAGCCTACCTCTGACATCTGTCCCATATCTATCACCCCTCAATTTAAAGCTATGTCCCCTCGTGCTGGCCATCACCATCTGAGGAAAAATGCTCTCACTGTCCACCCTATCTAATCCTCTGATCATCTTGTATGCCTCTATTAAGTCACTTCTTAACCTTCTTCTCTCTAACGGAAACAACCTCAAGTCACTCAGCCTTTCCTCAGAAGACCTTCCCACCATACCAGGCAACCTCCTGGTAAATCTCCTCTGCACCCTTTCCAATGCTTCCACATCCTTCCTATAATGCAGCAACCAGAACTGTACGCAATACTCCAAGTGCGGCCGCACCAGAGTTTTGTACAGCTGCAACATGACCTCATGGCTCTGAAACTCAATCCCTCTACCAATAAAAGCTAACACACCGTACGCCTTCTTAACAACCCTATCAACCTGGGTGCCAACTTTCAGGGATCTATGCACATGGACACCGAGATCTCTCTGCTCATCCACACTGCCAAGTGTCTTACCATTAGCCCAGTACTCTGTATTCTTGTTACTCCTTCCAAATTGAATCACCTCACGCTTTTCCGCATTAAGTTCCATTTGCCACCTCTCAGCCCAGCTCTGCAGCTTATCTATGTCCCTCTGTAACCTGCAACATCCTTCCGCACTGTCCGCAACTCCACCGACTTTAGTGTCATCCGCTATTTACTAACCCATCCTTCTACGCCCTTATCCAGGTCATTTACAAAAATGACAAACAGTAGTGGCCCCAAAACAGATCCTTGCGGTACACCACTAGTAACTGAACTCCAGGATGAACATTTCCCATCAACCACCACCCTCTGTCTTCTTACAGCTAGCCAATTCCTGATCCAAACCGCAAAATCACCCTCAATCCCATGCCTCTGTATTTTCTGCAATAGCCTACCATGGGGAACCTTATCAAACACTTTACTGAAATCCATATACACCACATCAACTGCTTTACCCTCATCCACCTCTTTGGTCACCTTCTCAAAGAAGGTTTGTGAGGCACGACCTACCCTTCACAAAACCGTGCTGACTATCCCGAATCAAATTGTTCCTTTCTAGATGAGTATAAATCCTATCTCTTATAATCCTGTCCAAAACTTTGCCCACAACAGAAGTGAGGCTCACTGATCTATAATTACCAGGGTTGTCTCTACTTATTGGAAGAAGAACATGGAAACCTCCACATGAGGCAACATCCGTGGACAACTTATCCAATTGCTCTGTGAAAAATGACAGAGTATTTTGCTACACTTTTCCACTAACTCAGTAAGGTGAAACATGTGCTACTTCTCGATGCAGTGCCCTGTGTGATGATGCATGCACAATTCCAGACCCATTTTCCAGCACTTCCTGCATCGTGTTGTGTGCAATGGTGTTTGCAGCGTTCCTCTAAATGCTTCTTAAATGTTGTGAAGGGGAGAAGGAGGGGGCTGGCTAAGATGCTCTGTCAGAGAGTCGGTGCAAACTCGATGGTCTCCTTCTGCACTGTCGGGATTCTATGTTCAACTCTTTGTCTGCGTATTTATCACCATTCTGTCACATTGCTGCTCTACATCTGAAAATGTGTGCAGAATAAAGAATTAGAAATGCAAAAAAAGTCTTGAAAACATATCTGAGTTAATAGCAACATGCAGTTTTACATCAGGCATTGTGTCCAAATGATGTGTTAAACTATCAAAGCTTGCTGTGTTCTGGTAAAGCAGGCATCAGAATTTTATTCCGTGTCCTGACTTGGGAATATATTGCCGTTCCTTCATGGTTGCCGGGTAAAAATCCGTGGAGTCTGGGATTGCTTGGGTTCCTATATCACAAAGTACAGCAGCAGAAGTGCCTCTACTGCACCGTCCCAAGAGCAAGAACGATTGGACAATAAATGCTGAACACACAGACGCCCACGCCAACTCAGTAACAGAAAGAGACATCTGGCAAAGTGAGGAGGTGATTGTGTAACAAACAGAATTAGGCAGATGTGTTCCAGTGTGACACCTGGAGACGGATACATGGAACACACTGAGCATGGCAAATTGCGATTTAACTCACAAAATCTCTCTCAATCCAACACGTTTACCATAACTGCTGGTTGTCTGGAAGAGCGCACATAACTGTTGGAGATTAAGTGATCAATGATTATTACTTTTACACAGCATTCGTTATTTTATTGAGGGTTTATCTAATATCAGCTGAGTCTGTGAGCATCTGGATTAAAATGCGGCCCAGCAGGAACTTTTCCAATAAGTTCATACTTCATGTTTCTTCACCATCAACAGCACTAATTCAGCATGTGTTACTTACCAGGACCAGCAATGAGCTGAGAGAGTGAAAGGAATCTGGATGTACAGAGGAGAAATGCCACAGTGAAACATGATGCATGGAGTTAACAGCGACACTTACAGGGAACGCCAAGAGCAGCGATGATGGGATAATATATCTTCTGCACTTCCCAGACTGTGAATAGCACACGGATGGTTATTGAGAATTCCCGAAGCATGTTTCGACTTTGGCAGCAGAGAGTGAACCAGTCAGCACTCGAGGCGAGTGAGGCAGTGTGGGAGAGCGTTGAAAGAAGCCTCACATTTATGTGGGAGTGGAATCCACAGGGAGGAGTTTCTCTGGGGATTAAAATTACTGACAATGAATAAACAAACACAATGCTTTCAATATTTCACATCTAACATGCTGAGATTTTCAAAAATGCAGCTCAGCAGACACTGCCTGGACAGAAAGGGAAAGCATTCAACAAATCAAACAGACAATTATTGGGAGGATCTCTCAGTGTGCAAGTTGAGTAGGAATTTCAGATAGATTTATTGAATCATAGAATCCCTACAGTGCAGAATCAGACCATTCGGCCCATCCAGCCTGCTCCAACAACAATCCCACCCAGATCCTATCTCTGTAACCCCAGGTATCAACCATGCTTGTCCCCCTGACACTGAGAGGTAATTTAGCATGGCCAATGCACCTTACCCCCAAATCTTTGCAGTGTGGGAGGAACCTGGAGACCCGGGGAAAACCCACACAGACACGGGGAGATTTCACATTTCTACACAGTCAGTCACCAAGGCCGGAATCGAACCTGGGTCTCTGTCGCTGGGAGTCGGCAGTGCTAACCACTGTGCCACCGTGCCGCCCGGCATTCATTGCCAACAGTACGTACCATTGAGGTATAAATCCTGAATTCCTCAATTTGAGAAGCGGGGCAGGGAGGGAAAGCAGAATTCTTATCCATAATTCTGATGTTAGCTGTGGAAATGCTGAAAGCCGGGGTCAGGGGTCATGGACATGAAGTGAGAGCAGCTTCTCTGAGAGAGTCTGGCTCATTTCTGAAACATGAGAGGACCATTAGATTTCCTTAAAGCCAGGCCACTGTTTGAATGTTTGGACATGTGAATGCACACACGCTACTCATCAGCTTTCATCACCGTTCTCTGGAAGTGGGGAGATTGAATGGCCACATGAGTGTCGGCACGGTGGCACAGTGGTTAGCACTGCGGCCTTACAGTGCCAGGGACTCGGGTTCAATTCCAGCCTTGGGTCACTGTCTGTGTGGAGTTTGCACATTCTCCCCGTGACTGCATGGGTTTCCTCCCACAGCCCAAAGATATGCAGGTTAGGTGGATTGGCCATGGTAAATTTCCCCTTAGTGTCAGGGGGACTAGCTCGGGTAAATGCATGGGGTTATGGGGATAGGGCCTGTGAGGGATTGTGGTTGTTGCAGGCTTGATGGGCCAAATGGTCTCCTTCTGCACTGTAGGATTCTGTGATTCTCTCTTGTTACTCCTAATTTACATCGATATGTTTAGTGTCACATCAGCAAGAGATGGCTCCTCTATCTAAAATCACATCAGTCTACATTGCTGTGGTGTCCATCTCTCTCTCTCTCTCTGTGTCAGTGTGTCCCTATGCTTTTTAAATGTACAATTTTCCATATTTTGATAAATATCAATTGTTTTTTGCTAATCCTGAGGATTGATGCAATATGATAATAGTTGTGATTCACTGTTCATTCTGGGTTCTAATGGATATTTTGGGGCAATTGTCTGACAGTGAGGAGGTTTCTGAAGTGAAGTTTCACACACTAAATCACTTCTCACTTGTTTGCATTTTAATTATTTCTGCCAGGTGTCCGTCCAGTCCACCAAGTTGCCGATGTCCTGCTGAAATTCTACAATATACGCCACAGGTCACAATGCTTCCGAGTTTGGTCAATTCCGCAACATTTGAGATTTTGCCATGCACACCGAAGCGTGGGTGTGTTTGGTTTAATTTTGTCATGGAACGTGGGTGTTGTTAACTCGGCCAAGATTTATTATCGTTGTAAAGGTGACAGTGAGCTGCGTTCTGGAACCACTGTAGTCCATGTGCTGTTAGTGCGCCCATTGTGCTGTTAAGGTGGGTGTTCCACATTGTCACCCAGCAACAGCGGAGGAACGGGATATCTTTCCCAGTCAGGATGGTGAGTGGTTTGCGTTGGGAGGCGGGGGCGGGGGGTGGAGGGGGGACGGGGGTGGGGGCAGGGGGCAGGGCATGGGGGTGGGGTGCAGGGCGGGGCGGGCAGCAGGCAAGGGGCAGTGGGGGCCAGCCAGCAGGCGGGCAGACAGCGGGGGGGTGGAAATATCCAGGTGGTGGGGGTTCCGAGCACCTGCTGCCCTTTCCCCTCTCGATGATCGTGGTCCAGTGGTCCTGTGTTGGAAGGTGCTGTCTGAGGGAGTGCAGGAGTACATCTTGTCGATGGTACACACTGCTACCACTGTGTGTGGGTGGTGGAGGGAGTGGATGTTTGTGGATGGGGTGCCAATCAAGCGGATTGCTTTGTCCTGAAATCTGGCGAATATCTTGAGTGTTGTCGGAGCTGCGCTCATCCAGGAACGTGTAGAGCTTCCTATCACACTCCTGACTTGTGCTTTCCAGATGATGGTCAAACTTTTGTGAGTCAGGAAGTGAGTTACTATCTGCAGCATTCCTAGCCTCGGACCTGCTCTTGTAGCCACAGCATTTATATGGCTAATCCAGTTCAGTTTCTGCTCCATTTTAATCCAGCATTAGGCTGTTCAGTGATGGCTATGCCATTGAAAGTCAAGGGGCGCTGGTTAGATTCTCTCTGGCCAGGCATGGCTATGGTTTGTTTGGTGCCAATGCTAATTACCTTTTGTCATTAATTGGAGCAGAAGGAGTTTGTGTATTGACACCGAACACAGGAATCCTCTAAAATTAACTCAACTCCAACCCTGGAAAACAGCCTTTCATTCCGGCTCCCTCTTAGTTGGGAGTTTGCCAGTTTGGTATCAATATTGTTCCTCTCCCGGTTGGTGCAGGAGTTTTAATGTTGCTCCGTCTCAGTGATGCAGGATTTTATTTACTCCCTTTTGGGAAACCACGTTAACTCTATTCCTCTCAGCAATACTTTCTGTTACAGCATCAACAACTGCAGCAAGTCAGTCCAGCGCGTTCTTCTCTTATCAGCTGGATTCATTTAATAAACATGCATTTGCACAAGTGAAGATTCATGTTACTCCATCAGAACATGAACAATAGTAGCAGGAGGAGGCCATTCAGCCCCTCGATTCTGCTCCCCCGGCAACAGGACCAATCCAGATCTGATGTTGCACCAACTCCACTTTCAATCATCTCCACACGAACCTGGTGTGGTGAACCATCGTTGGTTCCCACTAGATAGTACTGAGCCAGGGTCTGGCCAGTACTACAAGTATGTATATATGTTGCTGTTAGGGTTAGGGATGGGTTGTTCTACTTGTTGCTGTTGGGGTTAGGGTTGGGCTGTTACACCTTGTATTATAGTTATTGTGGTACATCCCAGTCGGGCTCCGCCTCCTGGGAGAGGTATAATGGTCTCTGCTCTGTCTGGGACGCCTCAGTCTGGGATCGTGTATATAATTAGTAGCTTCGTTGTTACAGCAAATAAAAGCCTTTATTTCCTGAGCATCTCAAGCCTCGTGTGTGATAACGCGCATCAATTTTATTTGCTGTAAATAAACTCTCGTCGGAAAAAAAAAAAACGATATAGAGAGTATGGAGCAGATACTGAAGCCTGAACACGTGCGGTGGGCGCCTCTAACACCTTCAACCACTGGTTGAAATGTTTTGAGGACTACCTGGCAGCCTCCGCAGCGGTCACCACAGATGATGACAGACTCCGGGTCCTCCATGCGAGGATAAGCGACACTGTCTACCTCGCGATCTGTGCGGCCACCGACTACACAAAGGCCCTCGAGCTTCTTAAGAAGCGTTATATTAAACCGCCCAACGAAATACACGCTCGTTACCTCTTAGCCACTCGACGACAGCAGTCCGGCGAAACGACGGAGGAATACGCGAACGAGCTCCTACAGCTAGCCAGGGGCTGTAACTGCAAAGCAGTGTCGGCAGACCAGAATATGAACGACCTCGCTCGAGATGCGTTTGTGGCGGGAGTCGGATCATCTTATATCCGACTCAAACTACTGGAGAAAGGTAATCTTGACCTCACCCTGGCAATAGAACTAGCGGATATGTTGGAGACGGCCTCCAAAAGCCAAGTATTGTATCCTGAAGACCACGTGGAGACAACGTGGCAGGAGCAGTCGCTGATCCCTCCTTGTCCCTCTGGTTGGAAATGCTGCGTGATGGCGTGCTCACACTCAGGCCAGACGACGGCAGCAGCTCCGGGCAGCCCGCGGTGTTACTTCTGAGGGGGAGCGAAGCATACTCGGCAACGGTGTCCCGCTAAAGCTGTGTTGTGCTCCGCCTGCGGTAAGAAGGGGCACTATTCGAAAGTGTGCCGATCTAAATCTGCTTCTCGGAACAGCAGTGCGGCCTGCGATTCCTCGGAGCCCGGTTCTTTGTCGTCGGCATTGTCGAGGGTTTCGTCCACGTGCGAGGCCAGGATGACGCCATTACGGTCGACGGAGTCGGAGAGGTGTGACCACCAGGGGTCACTGAGTTTGGCGCCATCACCCACGTGCCACCTATGGGAATGGCCATGTTGGTCGGCACCGACCGCGAACGACCAGCAGGGGTCATCCTCGTCAATCTCAGCCGCCTGCAGCGGCGCTCCTGAACCAACGGTGGCGTCGATCATCCTGGACCAGGCCAAGCCTCATAGACTTGACAAGTCTATGATGGACATTCAGGTAAATGACCACTTGATTTATTGTCTGTTTGACAGCAGGAGCACTGAGAGTTTTATCCACCCAGACGCTGTGAAGCGGTGTGGACTCCGGATTCAACCTGTCAAACAGACAATTTCTATGGCATCAAGGTCCCGGTCTGTCACCGTGCTAGGGAGTTGCATGGTAACTTTAACGGTGCAAGGCACAGTTTACGAGCGTTTCAAGCTCCTGGTGTTGCCGCACCTTTGCGTGCCAATACTTCTCGGACTAAACTTCATGGTCCACTTGAGGAGTGTAACCCTACAGTACGGTGGGCCACTCCCTTCGCTTTCAGTGGGAGAACACCAGCCTCCAAATTGCCCAACACAAATTGCCCAGCGCGAGAGGCCTGTAGCCTCTCGACGCTGAAGATTACCACACCCTCCCTGTTCCAGAATCTTATGCCAGGCTGCAAGCCCATTGCGACTAAGAGTAGGCATTACAGCGCTGAGGATCAGATCTTCATTCGATCTGAAGTTCAGCGGCTTCTCACGGAAAGGATCATACAACCTAGCGCTAGTCCGTGGAGAGCGCAGGTCATGGTGGTCAAGAGTGGGAACAAACCCCGGATGGTCATTGACTATAGTCAGACCATTAATAGATACACGCAGCTGGATGCGTATCCCCTCCCGCGCATATCTGACATGGTCAATTAGATTGCACAGTACCGGGTGTTCTCCACCATAGACCTCAAGTCTGCCTACCACCAACTCCCCATTCACCCAGAGGACCGACAATACACGGCTTTTGAGGCGGATGGTCGCTTGTATCATTTTCTCAGGGTTCCCTTTGGTGTCACCAATGGGGTCTCGGTCTTCCAGCGTGCTATGGACCGAATGGTGGACCAGAACGGGCTGCGGGCTACCTTCCCGTACCTGGATAACGTCACCATCTGCGGCCATGACCAGCAGGACCACGACACAAATCTCCTGAATTTCCTACGCACTGCATCTCGCCTGAACCTGACCTACAACAGGGAGAAGTGGGTGTTTCGTACGCGCCGTTTAGCCATCCTCGGATACGTGGTGGAAAACGGGGTCATTGGCCCTGATCCAGACCGTATGCGTCCCCTATTTGAACTTCCCCTGCCCACTAGTGCAAAAGCACTGAGAAGATGCTTAGGCTTCTTCTCTTATTATGCACAGTGGGTTCCCAATTACGCGGACAAAGCCCGTCCGCTCATTAAGTCCACTTCTTTTCCCCTAACACCAGAGGCCCGATTTGCCTTTGATAAACTAAAAGCCGACATCGTGAAAGCTACGATGCATGCTGTTGATGAGTCCATCCCCTTTCAGGTGGAGAGCGATGCATCTGATTTCGCCCTGGCCGCCACACTTAACCAGGTGGGCAGGCCCGTCGCCTTTTTTTCCCGCACCCTCCAAGGCCCCGAAATTAGGCATTCAGCGGTGGAAAAGGAGGCCTAGGCCATTGTGGAGGCCGTCAGGCACTGGCGCCATTACTTGGCGGGAAAACGGTTCACCCTGATCACGGACCAGCGGTCCGTGGCGTTCATGTTTAATAACACGCTGAGGGGCAAGATCAAGAACGACAAGATCTTGCGGTGGAGAATTGAACTCTCCACCTATAACTATGACATCATGTATCGTCCAGGGAAACTCAATGAGCACTCGGATGCCCTCTCGCGTGGAACATGCGCCAGTATACAGGAGGACCGTTTACAGGCTCTCCATAATGACCTATGCCATCCTGGGGTCACTCGGCTCTACCACTTTATAAAAGCCCACAATCTGCCCTACTCGGTGGAGGATGTCAGGTCCATAACAAGAAGCTGTCGGCTTTGCGCTGAATGCAAACCGCACTTTTACCGACCTGACCGGGCACAATTAGTCAAGGCCACTCGTCCCTTCGAAAGACCGAGTGTCGATTTTAAGGGCCCCCTTCCCTCAACAGATCGGAATGTGTACTTCCTCAACATCATTGATGAGTACTCGAGATTCCCTTTTGTTATTCCCTGCTCTGATACATCCGCTGCCACGGTTATCAAGGCATTCCGTGATCTTTTTACCCTGTTCGGGTACCCCAGCTACATTCACAGCGACAGGGGCTCGTCGTTCATGAGCGATGACTTGAGGCACTACCTGCTCTCATACGGGATTGCCTCTAGTAGAACCACGAGCTACAACCCTAGGGGTAATGGACAGGTGGAACGTGAGAATGCTACAGTCTGGAAGGCTGTCTTACTGGCGTTGAAGTCAAAAAGCCTTCCAGTCTCCTGTTGGCAAGAGGTGCTCCCTGATGCGCTCCATTCCATACGCTCACTCCTGTGTACGGCAACCAACGCTACTCCCCATGAGAGGCTGTTTTCATTCCCTCAGAAGTCTTCCTCTGGGACCTCATTACCGTCTTGGTTGACGTACTCAGGACCTGTCCTCCTGCGGCGACATGTAAGGGCCCGCAAGTCCGACCCGTTGGTCGAACAGGTCCATCTCCTCCACGCCAACCCTCAATATGCCTATGTGGCATCCCCTGACGGGCGAGAGGACACGGTCTCGATCCAAGACCTGGCGCCAGCAGGGGACGTAGAAACCCCTGTCGCTCCCATACCCCCTGTTACAAACCCCATAACTCTTGTTTCCCCTCCGGACACGGTGCGGGCAGCATCGGGACCATTACTTAACCCTTTTACTCCCATGTACAGCTTGCCTGAGTCCAGAGGATGGTCGCCACTTCAGGGCGTGTCGGAACTCCATGGATTACCATCACCTCAGGGTCAACCGGCCCGTGAGTCTGTGGAGGAACAGTTGGACATCGCCTTGGGGAGAACGCCACCGCGAGTGCCTACTCCGGTGTCACCGCCGGTATTGAGGAGGTCACAACGATGGTGCGGTCCCCCTGACCGTCTGAACTTATAGACTGATGACAAATTATTCTGTTTTTTTTGTACCCCGCCGGCCTTTGTCTTCAAAGGAGGGGTGAATGTGGTGAACCATCGTTGGTTCCCACTAGATAGTACTGAGCCAGGGTCTGGCCAGTACTACAAGTATGTATATATGTTGCTGTTGGGGTTAGGGATGGGTTGTTCTACTTGTTGCTGTTGGGGTTAGGGTTGGGCTGTTACACCTTGTATTATAGTTATTGTGGTACATCCCAGTCGGGCTCCGCCTCCTGGGAGAGGTATAAAGATCTCTGCTCTGTCTGGGACCCCTCAGTCTGGGATCGTGTATATAATTAGTAGCGTCGTTGTTACAGCAAATAAAAGTCTTTATTTCCTGAGCATCTCAAGCCTCGTGTGTGATAACGCGCATCACCTGGGCTCCCTGTCCATTCACAAAGCTTCTCACAGCCTTCAGCCTGTGAACTCCCACAGCCTCTCCCGGGTGGGTGGGGAGAGATTTCCAAACTTTACCCAAACTCTGGGGGAAGGAGTCGGTCACCACCTCTGTCTGTGTCACAAATTATCACTTCTAGAATCTTCCACACCACTGAATAGAACCCGAATGGTCTGTAGCTAAGGGCTTGTCGGTTTTTGAAACAGGCCTGTATATTAGCAAACCTATCGCAGTCCTTCCCCTTTGTCCCCTCACTCCCCTCCCTCCGCCTCTGCGCTTGTTTCCCATCTGTTACATCTCTGACTTTTCCAGCTCGGATCAAAGATCATCCAGCTGGAAGATTCTTTGTTTCTCACTCCACAGACCCGACCAGACCTGGTTCCTTTCAATGAGTAATTCCTGTTCAGAAAAAGGCCCTTTGGCCCATCACATCTGTGCCAGTCAAAGTCAAGACACCTAACTACTCCAATCCCATTTCCCAGCACTTGGCCCATTGCCTTGGCACCATAAGGGCACATCGAAATACTTCTCAAATGTTATGAGGGTCTCTGCCTCCACCACCCTTTCAGGCAGTGAGTTCCAGACTCCCAGCACCCTCTGGGTCAAACAGTTTTCCCTCACATCCCCTCTAAACCCCCTGCCCCTTCCCTTCAATCTCTGCCCCCTGCTCATTGATCCCTCCACCAAGGGGAAAGCTTTCTTCCTGTCTGCTCTCTCTGCCTCTCATCATTTTACATTAGTTTCAACCTGATCGTGGATAAGGATAGATCTGGTCCTCGGGTTGAAGTTCTGAACTGGAAAAAGACCAAATTTGATGAAATGAGAAGGGATCTGGGAAGTGTGGATTGGCACAGGCTGTTCTCTGGTAAGGATGTTAATTGAAAGTGGGAGGCCTTCAAAGGAGAAATTTTTGAGAGTGCAGAGTTTGTATGTTCCTGTCAGGATTAAAGGCAAAGTAAATAGGAATAAGGAACCTTGGTTCTCGAGGGAGATTGTAACACTGATTAAGAGGAAGAGAGAGTTGTATGAAATGTACAGGCAGCAAGGAACAGATCAGATGCTCGAGGAGTATAAAAAGTGCAAGAAGCTACTTAAGAGGGAAATCAGGAGGGCTAAAAGAAGACATGAGGTTGCTTTGGCAGACAGAGTGAAGGAAAATCCAAAGAGCTTCTATAGGTATGTTAGGAGCAAAAGGATAGTGAGGGATAAAATTGGTCCTCTTGAAGACCAGAGTGGTAGACTGTGTATGGAACCAAAAGAGATGGGGAGATACTAAATGGTTTTTTTGCATCCGTATTTACTGAGGAAACGGGCATGGAGTCTACGGAAATAGGGCAAACTGGTAGGGAGGCCATGGAACCTTTACAGATTAAAGGGGAGGAGGTGCTCGCTGTCTTGAGGCAAATCAGATTGGATAAATCCCCAGGACCGGACAGGTTATTCCCACGGACCTTGAGGGAAGCTAGTGTTGAACTTGCAGGGGCCCTGGCAGACATATTTAAAATGTCAGTATTCACGGGGGAGGTGCCAGATGATTGGAGGGTGGCTCATGTTGTCCCGTTGTTTAAAAAAGGTTCCAAAAGAACTCCGGGAAATTATAGGCCAGTAAGTTTGACGTCGGTGGTTGGCAAGTTATTGGAAGGTGTGATAAGGGATAGGATCTACAAATATTTGGAGAGACAGGGACTTATTAGGGAGAGTCAACATGGCTTTGTGCGTGGTAGGTCATGTTTGACCAATCTATGAGAGTTTTTCGAGGAGGTTACCAGGAAAGTGGATGAAGGGAAGGCGGTGGATGTTGTCTACCTGGATTTCAGCAAGGCCTTTGACAAGGTCCCTCATGGGATGTTAGTTAGGAAGGTTCAGTCGCTAGGTATACATGGGGAGGTAGTAAATTGGATAAGACACTGGCTCAATGGAAGAACTGATGTGGAGATGCCGGCGTTGGACTGGGGTAAACACAGTAAGATGTTTAACAACACCAGGTTAAAGTCCAACAGGTTTATTTGGTAGCAAAAGCCACACAAGCTTTCGGAGCTGCAAGCCCCTTCTTGGACGGGTTCATGGATGAGAGGGGTGTGGAGGGATATGGTCCAAGTGCAGGTCAGTGGGACTAGGCATAAAATGGTTCGGCACAGACAAGAAGGGCCAAAAGGCCTGTTTCTGAGCTGTAATTTTCTATGGTTCTATCTCAATCATGTCCGAGTATTTCCAGCATTCTCAGATTGTAAAGTTAGGAGTCACTTGGTAAAAGGAACAGAAGGGAAGGTCTGTGATAGGGAGCGAGGCAGGATCGATGGCAGGTGACAAATGGTTAACAATACAGAACATTTAGAAAGGCAAGAGGGACCTTAAGAAAGTAATTAGATGAACAAAAATGGGGCATGAAAGAGGACGTGAACAAGATGGAGAATTCCAAGATATTCTATAAATATATTAAGGGGAAGAGGGTAACCAGGGTAAGTGCAGGGCTGATTAGGGACCAAGGGGGCAATGTGTGTGTGTGAAACCTCAAGACATTGGAAGAGTGTTAACTGAATACTTCTCATCTTCACTCAGGAAAAGGGACTGAGGAGCTTGAGCAGTTTGACATTGGAAGTGAGGAAGTATTGGAGGCTTTGACTGGTATACAATTGGACAAATCCCCAGGCCCGGATGAATTGCATCCCAGGCTGCTGTGGGAGGCGAGGCAGGAAATTGCAGGGGCTCTGACACAAATGTTTAAATTCCACTCTGTCCACAGGGGAAGTGTTATAGGTTGACCTATAACACCAACGACACAGAGACTTTGCCGTCACACCTCTCACTTCCCAACCACCTCATACACCAGCTCGACAGGGGAAGTGCCAGAGGATTGGGGAATGGCTAATGTGGGTCCATTTTGAGAAGGGTGGGAGAGATGAACCAGGAAATTACAGACCTGAGAGTCTCACGTCAGTGCCAGGAAAACTACTGGAGAAAATTACTATCTAATTGGAAAGGATAGGTTAATTTGGGATTGTCAGCATGGCTTTGTCACAGGGAGGTCATTTTGAACTAATTTGATAGAATTTTTTGAAATTGAGTGTGGATGAGGGAAGTGCAGGTGATGTCATTCATACACTGGGTCCACTTCTTTCCCATTTCTATTGATGATTTGGATGGAAATTGAGGCAGGTGTACTAGGTTTGCAGATGATACCAAGATTGGTGGCATAGTGGACACTGAAGATTATCTCGGATTGCAACTGAATCTTGATCAATTGGGCCAATGGGCTGACGAATGGCAGATGGAGTTTAATTTAGATAAATGTGAGGTGGTGTATTTTGGTTGATCGAACCAGGGCAGTACGTACTTGGTTAATGTTAGGGCATTGGGGGGAGTTATAGAACAAAGATCTATGGATACAGGTTCATAGCTCCTTGAAAGTGGAGTCACAGGTGGACAGAGTGGTGAAGGCATTCAGCACGCTTGGTTTCATTGGTCAGAACATTGAATCCAGGAGTTAGACATAGACATAGAACAGTACAGCACAGAACAGGCCCTTCGGCCCACGATGTTGTGCCGAGCTTTATCTGAAACCAAGATCAAGCTATCCCACTCCCTATCATCCTGGTGTGCTCCATGTGCCTATCCAATAACCGCTTAAATGTTTCTAAAAAGTGTCTGACTCCACTATCACTGCAGGCAGTCCATTCCACACCCCAACCACTCTCTGCGTAAAGAACCTACCTCTGATATCCGTCCTGTATCTCCCACCACGAACCCTATAGTTATGCCCCCTTGTAATAGCTCCATCCACCCGAGGAAATAGTCTTTGAACGTTCACTCTATCTATCCCCTTCATCATTTTATACACCTCTATTAAGTCTCCCCTCAGCCTCCTCCGCTCCAGAGAGAACAGCCCTAGCTCCCTCAACCTTTCCTCATATGACCTACCCTCCAAACCAGGCAGCATCCTGGTAAATCTCCTCTGCACTCTTTCCAGCGCTTCCACATCCTTCTTATAGTGAGGTGACCAGAACTGCACACAATATTCCAAATGTGGTCTCACCAAGGTCCTGTACAGTTGCAGCATAACCCCACGGCTCTTAAACTCCAACCCCCTGTTAATAAAAGCTAACACACTATAGGCCTTCTTCACAGCTCTATCCACTTGACTGGCAACCTTTAGAGATCTGTGGATATGGACCCCAAGATCTCTCTGTTCCTCCACAGTCTTCAGAACCCTACCTTTGACCCTGTAATCCACATTTAAATTAGTCCTACCAAAATGAATCACCTCACATTTATCAGGGTTAAACTCCATTTGCCATTTTTCAGCCCAGTTTTGCATCCTATCTATGTCTCTTTGCAGCCTACAACAGCCCTCCACCTCATCCACTCTGCCACCAATCTTGGTGTCATCAGCAAATTTACTGATCCACCCTTCAGCCCCCTCCTCCAAGTCATTAATAAAAATCACAAAGAGCAGAGGACCAAGCACTGATCCCTGTGGCACACCGCTAGCAACCTGTCTCCAATCCGAAAATTTTCCATCGACCACCACCCTCTGTCTTCAGTCAGACAGCCAGTTACCTATCCAATCGGCCAACTTTCCCTCTATCCCACACTTCCTCACTTTCATCATAAGCCGACCATGGGGGACCTTATCAAACGCCTTACTAAAATCCATGTATATGACATCAACTGCCCTACCTTCATCAACACACTTAGTTAGCTCCTCAAAAAATTCTATCAAATTTGTGAGGCACGACTTGCCCTTCACGAATCCGTGCTGACTATCTCGGATTAATCCGCATCTTTCTAAATGGTCGTAAATCCCATCCCTAAGGACCCTTTCCATCAATTTACCAACCACCGAAGTAAGACTAACCGGCCTATAATTACCAGGGTCATTTCTATTCCCTTTCTTAAACAGAGGAACAACATTCGCCATTCTCCAGTCGTCTGGCACCATCCCCGTGGACAGCGAGGACCCAAAGATCAACGCAAAAGGCTCTGCAATCTCATCCCTTGCCTCCCACAGAATCCTAGGATACATTTCATCAGGCCCAGTTGGGACGTCCTGTTGAAGGGGAGAAATACAGAAGAGCCCAGAGGGGCAATTTTTTCCCCGCAAACAGTGGCGAGTGTCTGGAACAAACTGCCACAGGTAGCATTAGAGGTGGGTGCAATTTTGTAGCATTTGGACAGTTACATGGGTAAGATGGTGTTGTAGGGAAATATCCCTTACCAGTGCAGAATAGAAGTTGAGTCGCAAATCAAGGTTCAAAGCGTGTCTTTATTGTACAATTACTGGGATCCCAGGGAGACCCCCGTAGCCAGCTCAGAAACAGTGGCTTGGCCACGTTGATCTCCATTAAATCACATCAGCTCTGGATCTTTATAGGGATCCAAAATTCGCGCGGGAACATTTGATTATGCCTTTTTTTACACAATGTATAAAGTGGTCTGTCAGTTTCAAAAGTCCCTAGGAAGTTTCATGGATTAGCATTTGTATGGTGTGTGTTCGTGTTAATGGGATTACTTGGTCCTGCCCCGGTGTCTAAATGCGTTTTCCATTACCATCTCTATGTGTCCTCTTATTTAAATTGATCCCATTGTTCCGTGTCTGTGTTTCCTGCTTGTGAGATTGAGTGTTAATGTCATCCTGTCCTGTTGGGTGTCTGGGGTATTTCATTCTTAACCTTTTATCCTTATCTCTTAGTTTATCAGATTTTTATGTCTGCCTTGGCCAGTTTAAAAATGCAGCTACGTGCTGTTGCTAGGCAGATTAGGGATCTTCCGTAGTTTCTGAAATTCGTGAGTCTCTCAGCTGTGCAGGGGGGGGACCCGATCGAATATCCATCCGGGGGTGCCCCTCTGCATTGTTGGCCCGTTATGAGTGGTGCCAATTAGTCCAATAAAAATATGTTTGATGATACAAATATGGTTTTCTGGAAAATTTCCTCCTTCAGTCCCTCCTCTCGTCCAGGGGGTGCCATTCATGGCTGACCCCCCATGGACGACCTTCAGAGGAACTGTGATTTGTACAGCTGTTGTCCTTGCCGTTGTTCCTCCTCTTCTGTGTCGTTGTTAAGTTCTTGCATCTGGATACTGGCAGTGGGTAGCATTCTTGATGTAATATTTGCACATATCACTTTAATACAGGTTAGGCCAAGGCAGAGTGTGAACAGGATGGCTACTACTAGGATTAATCCCTTCATAATATATGCTCCCCAAACTGTGTTAAACAGCCATCCTAACCACCCATCAGTCCCTGTTAACCCCTGTTTAAAGTTATCCAATTGCTTTTGTATCCCGGACATGGCTGCTGTTATGTTTAGTGTCTCGTCGTGTACGTATGTGATGCATTTTTCCTTGATGATGGTGCATACCCCCCCTTGTCTGGCTAGCTGATAGTCCACCGCATATCTCGTTTGTTGTGTGTATAGTCTGAGTTCTGCGAGTTCTTGGTCAATTGCGCCTAATGCTTGTAGGGTGTTGTTTCCTAAAATGGTCAGTCCACATATGAAGAAGTTCCTATTACTGGCACTGATCACCCCTGCGGCGCCTCCCAGGGATAGTGTCCCCAGAAATCCATATCCTAAAGAAGACCCTAGTGTGACAGGGGCCTGCCAGTCGGAGCAAAATTCTGCGCTGATGGCCCTGGTCACTATGCGTTTCTGGACATGCCCTTCGCTTGGGCATGGAACCGTGAGAGGTCTGATTGTCCCTACGGAAAAGAACCTTGGAGGCCTGTCTGTGGCCGTCATATATACATTTTTAAATAAAAACACGTACCCGTCTTTAACCCGATAACATGCATTACCCCGGGGTCGTTTGACCGCATGGCCCCATCTTGTGGAACCTTCCCTCCCCCTGGACTGTCCACTTGATTGTACCTCTTGGTGAGAATCAAATGGATATGTCCCTGAGGCTGAGCCTACGTGGGTGCTGTTGCACTTGCCACACATAAGCTGCCTACCCGCGGTGACTGCAATGCATTTTTGTTGCTTGCAGTCACAAGTGAAGTGTCCTTCCCAGACCCGGCACTCCTGGAGAGCACAATGTGCCTCAGCGCACGAATCATTTTTAGGGACAAAGGCATGCACGCACCCCCATCCCTCTCCCTTAAAACATTGTGGGTAGTTCCCATGTGTCTCCTCCGGTTGGGGTCCCGTCCCCCTTAGAATTCCCGGCTCAGTGAGCTCTACACACCTTCCTTGTATCCCTTGCTTAAAGTACCCAATATGTTCTTTGCAGGGTGCCCCCGATGTGTCAATAGTGAATAACTCTTGTGGGAGCCACCCTGGTGTTGCGATGAATAGGGAGTTTACTGATCGCGCTGAGGGGTAACAAGCGGTCCTATTCCCATAGATCTGGATGTGTGTTTTCAGGAATAGGTTTCCTTCCATGATTGGTGGTTCTGCTCCCCTAACCCCCATATGTTGGAGTGTATTTACAATGGTCAGGGTTATTATCAGATATGTCCCTGTTCCCATATCGCTCTTTTTTTTCAACAGTATTTTACAATTACAGTATATACAGAAAATAAACAGGCAATCAAATTAAAGGTAGTTGGTTCCGACGTCTTGATAGTAGATCTGGTCCTGGTTCCTGTGGAAGTTGAATGAGCAAAACGGTATTTTTTTTAGTTCATTTGTCCTCATATAGTTTTAATTGGGTCCCGTGTTTCCAGACCCCCTGTCCCCTTATATCTATACAGGCACAGGTATCTCCGCTAATAATGACCTCGTAAGGTCCGTGCCATCTTGGGGCAAATCCTGGTTTTGCAGGAAGCACTTTTGTTAATACCCGGCTCCCGGCTTTTGGGACTTCTGGTAATATTTCTGAGTCCCCCTCTGCGTCGACCTGTGCCTGATTAGAAATTACGGACCGGCGCATCCCCTTCAATTGGGTGCTAAGGTCTCGGATGTATTGTCGGATACATCCATTCATTTGTATGTAGTCTTATCAAAAGACATCGCTTTCCCCATTAAAATCACATGCCATACAGTTCCGATCTTTATATGAGTACTCTTACACTATCTCCAATTTGATCATCTGTTTGCGTGCAAGCGCTACACCACAGTACTTCACAAAATAATTATGTCTTTATCAATGCCCAATAGAGTATATGAATATATCATACAAAGTTGGTTAAGGCTTTTCAGGATTTGATGTTATTCTTGTGTCTATATGGCAGTGCTATACTGTATAATAAAAATAATCAAGCGGCAGTTGTATCATACCACTTTACACATCGTACCCGTGATATCCAAACCCTTTTAATTTAAGCCGTTTCTTTTTTTTAAACTGAGCTCCAGATCGAAACCCCCGCACTCTAGGAAAAGTAACAGGCGCCGAATCAAAATCAAAGCAGGTACAATACATACCAGTTATTTGATTAGGAACATTTTGGTTTCTTAACTGGCTAGGTTTTAAGCTTTGCAGTGCTTTTATATTTGGCAAACCTTGAACCTTGATGGCTCATGAAATTCCGACGGCAGTACATAATTTTAACTAGTTCAGAATACTAAACTATCTGACGTTCGCAAATCGCGATATTCTGCGATTAATACTGTATTTCACTGACTTGATATACTTTAAACTAATTCATAGACCTCAGTCTTTTGTTCCTGCTTTTCTACCTTTCCACAAAATAACTTATTTTCTTCTCTTAACTCCTCAACTAACTCCTATAATTTCTACTTCAAGACAAAGGAAAGAGCACATGCTTCCTTCCAAGGTTTAAATCCTTTCTTAACATTAAAAACAACAACAAAGCATCCACGCAACCACTTTGTTTAAACACACACACATGGAAGCTTCCAAAAGTCATTCCACAGTACATCCTTTTTCATTCAAACTTATCATTTCAGACTGGGATGAGTGTAAAACATTCAAAGAGAATACAGAACATTGATTAAGACAATCGCTTTTATTCTTCTTTCTTCCAAACTGTAATTAACTCAAAACAGAAGTAAATTCAAGAAATCCTATCACTTTAATCTTTAACAGTTTTAACACTCTCCCAGCCCCCTGAGGCTAAACCAAGGTGCAATGTACTGCACCCACTGCCTGTAGCAAACATTCCACAGGAACAAAGAGCTCCCTGCTCTCAATCTAATTACAACAACAACCACCTACATTCGACAAGCTACCAGATCTCACAAACACACTGAAATACAAAAACTAAGATCTCTCCTATCCATCTGCTGCCTTTCCCCTGGCGTAAAAGGCTTATAGGTGGCCTTTGGTTGTGCTAACGTCCCTCCTCTCGTGACTGGCGCTAGATTATAATTTTCTACGTTTTCTTCTGATGCTGGAGTGGCTGTATGTTTCTGCACTGACTCGTATGGGCGCCGAGGGTCCGTTTCCTCTGATCTCTGCGTTATCTCCGCAGTGTGTCTTCTGTGTTCTAATTCCCTCACTCTCTCCTGTAATACTTTAATTTGTTCTGTCTCTTTGTGTCTCTCCTCCATTGAGGCATTTACTTCCTCAATTAGTCCAGCTAACTGGGTCACTAATATTACTCCCATTACTTTTGTTTTGTCCCGTTTAACTCCGTCTACCCACTTTCTTTGATCTTCTAAAGTTTGTGATGCGTTCCACCCGTTCCGTTTCATCTTTGCAACAATCGCTTCTCTGGCTAACAGATACTTCAAAATGAGAGCTACTGCAGTTTCTCCCTTAACAACGTGGTCTGCCATTTTTCTGTCTAGCAGTCCTGCAACCCCCGTATGCTGGCTGCTACAGTAAAAGTGCCTCAACTCTCTCCCTTATCTCCTGTCACTGATACTGCCCCAGCACCGTCTGTATTGCTGTAGGGCCTCGTAGTGAGGTTCCAGTGGGTCTCTTTCCCCTGGGCTCCCCCAACTATTCCTGACACCTCACGCTTGGACTATTTTGTGTTGTCTTATTGGGATGTGTGCTGGTTGTTTAGTGGGTTTGTCCGCCCCTGTTCCCAGCCCCTCTAAGTACAACGCCTCCCGCTCGGCCACCACCCCCACTAGCAGGGTTGATCCGTTACCCCCCAAAACCGGGTATCCTGCTATGGGCTGTGGTGTTCCCTACAGACGAACAAGGTTATCAAACTCCGCCCGGGTCCCTAATGGATCCTCCGTCGTCGTGTCTCTTGGTCAGGATGGATCGGGTCCCCTTTTCCTCAACACTTACACACATGTATTCTGTTATCAAAGCCCCTGTTATAGTTAGTAACTGTATCGACTCTGAGGTTGTTCGTCCCTTCAGAGTCAGTGTTGTTACCCGATTTACACTGTCCGTGCCTTGCACCCTGAGTGCCTGTGCCTCTTAGCGCCCGCTTCAAAACCCAACCTTAGCGTGGGAGATTTCTCCTCTTAACGTCCAGTTTAGGGTAGGGCACCTTGAGTCAAGCACTCCCTTGTCCTATTGCCTTGGCACAGACAGCGGTTTCATTTACAATCCTGGGTTAGTTACACCAATTAGTTCTGCATGCGGTACTTATCTTTATATTAGTCTTAATTCCTGTTATCAAATAGCCCAAAACCTGTTATCTTTACCTCTGGTCCTTTACTCCTATTAAAGTTAAAAGTTACTTACCTTCTTCCACGCGGTCGTTCTGACCTGTACCTCTTTAGTGCGGACTTCTGTTTCAATTTAAAAACTTAGGCAAGATTATATAGTTCTACAAGACAACAATACTTAAAACAGGCAAACCCTAACCCTTAAAGGTACCTCACTTTGAACGGAGACCCGCATTCGCCTTTGACTGCTCTGGATTTGTATCAGATTCGTTTAAATTTGATCCCGACTTTCAAACTGTGGCCATCAGTCAGAAGTCAGATATCAAATCCTGCCGTGACTACGCCATTTTGTTGTAGGGAAATATCCCTTACCAGTGCAGAATAGAAGTTGAGTCGCAAATCAAGGTTCAAAGCGTGTCTTTATTGTACAATTACTGGGATCCCAGGGAGACCCCCGTAGCCAGCTCAGAAACAGTGGCTTGGCCACGTTGATCTCCATTAAATCACATCAGCTCTGGATCTTTATAGGGATCCAAAATTCGCGCGGGAACATTTGATTATGCCTTTTTTTACACAATGTATAAAGTGGTCTGTCAGTTTCAAAAGTCCCTAGGAAGTTTCATGGATTAGCATTTGTATGGTGTGTGTTCGTGTTAATGGGATTACTTGGTCCTGCCCCGGTGTCTAAATGCGTTTTCCATTACCATCTCTATGTGTCCTCTTATTTAAATTGATCCTATTGTTCCGTGTCTGTGTTTCCTGCTTGTGAGATTGAGTGTTAATGTCATCCTGTCCTGTTGGGTGTCTGGGGTATTTCATTCTTAACCTTTTATCCTTATCTCTTAGTTTATCAGATTTTTATGTCTGCCTTGGCCAGTTTAAAAATGCAGCTACGTGCTGTTGCTAGGCAGATTAGGGATCTTCCGTAGTTTCTGAAATTCGTGAGTCTCTCAGCTGTGCAGGGGGGGGACCCGATCGAATATCCATCCGGGGGTGCCCCTCTGCATTGTTGGCCCGTTATGAGTGGTGCCAATTAGTCCAATAAAAATATGTTTGATGATACAAATATGGTTTTCTGGAAAATTTCCTCCTTCAGATGGGTATGGAGGATATGGGCCAAATGCAGGCAATTAGGACTAGTTTGGGGTTTAAAAAGGGGCAGCATGGACGAGTTGGGCTGAAGGGCCTGTTTCCATGCTGTAAGTCTCAATGACTCGATGATTTAAGCAAAGCCTTTGACAAGGTCTGACATGGAAAATTGAAACACATGGAATTCAGGGCAAGTTGGCGAGATGGATCCAAAACTGGCTTAGCAATAGGACACAGATGGTCATAGAAAAAAAACAGGACATAGAACAGTACAGCACAGTACAGGCCCTTCAGCCCTCGATGTTGTGCCGAGCTTTGTCCGAAACCAAGATCAAGCTATCCCACTCCCTATCATTCTGGTGTGCTCTATGTGCCGATCCAATAACTGCTTGAAAGTTCCTAAAGTGTCTGACTCCACTATCACAGCAGGCAGTCCATTCCACCCCCAACTACTCGGAGTAAAGAACCTACCTCAGACATCCATCCTATATCTCCCACCATGAACCTTATAGTTATGCCCCCTAGTAACAGCGACATCCACCCGAGGAAATAGTCTCTGAACGTCCACTCTCTCTATCCCCCTCATCATCTTATAAACCTCCATCAAGTCTCTCATCCTCCTCCGCTCTAAAGAGAAAAGCCCGAGCTCCCTCAACCTTTCCTCATAAGACCTACCCTCCAAACCAGGCTGTTTGAGCAACTGGAAGCCGGAATCCAGTGGCACACTGCAAGGATCATTCAGTGCTGGGCCCATTATTGTTTCTGATATACATAAATGATATAGATGATAATGTGGGGAATGATAAGCAAGTTTGCAAATGACACCAAGATTGGTCGGGTGGTTAATAGTGAAGGTGGTTGTAGGTTACAGGAAGATATAGATGGATTGGTTGGATGGGCAAAGCAGCGGCAAATGCTATTTAACTTTGATGAATGCAAGGTGATGCACTTTGGAAGTAGGAACAAGACAAGGGAGTATTTAATGAATGGCAGGACACTAAGAAGTTCAGAGGAACAGATGGATCTTGGGATACTTATTCAGATACCTGAAGGTGGCAGAGCAGGTGAAGACGATAATTAAGACATGGGACACTTGCTTTTATCAGTTGTTGTATAGAGTACAAGAGCAAGGAGGTTATGTTAGAGCTGTACAGAATGTTGGTTAAGCCACAGCTGGAGGACTGTGTGCAGTTCTGGTCACCTCACTATAGGAAGGATGCGGTTGCACCAGAGGACGTTCACTAGGATGTTGCCTGGGATGGAGCACTTGAGCTACAAGGAGAGACTGGATAGGCTGGGATTGGTTTCTCTGGAGCAGAAGGCTGGGAGGGGGTGGGGGAAGGATGATTAGGGTGTATAAGATGAGGGGAATGGACAGGGAGTAGGAAGTGTTCCCCTTGGTCGAGGGGGTCAATCACGAAGGGCCATAGTTTTAGGCTAAAGGGCAGAAGATTCAGAGGGAATCAGAGAAATATTTTTTCTCAGGGTGGTAGTAATCTGGAATGCACTGCCGAGGGTGGTAGGGAAACCTTACAACCTTTAAAAAAGATGAACACTTGAAATATAACATTCAAGGAGCTGGGATGAGTGAGGGTTTAGTGGTTATCTCTGGTGCAGACTCAATGGGATGAAGGGTCTTTTCTGTGCTGTACAACTGACTAACTCCTCCAGTATCCCAGCCTGCACCTCACCCAGACATTCCCACACCCAGACAGCCAGAGATGACAACTCTGGTGTCCCAGCCTCACTGTACCGGGCCATTCCCTCAATGACAAGTCAGCCACTGCCAATGTTGTGTGTTCATCTTGTTGGAACAGGGTCAGTGTTTACTCATCTGATGCATTGATGACATCATTGGCAGTTTGGACAGACTAAGTCAGTCTAATCGAGTAGTCTATTTCTAAATACCTTCCTAATAAACACTCTGCTTGTTTCATACCTTTGGTTTAAAAGCCTGTATTTTGAAAACACCACAAAGAAGCTGATGAGGTGGTTTAAACAGCTGAACAACTGCAGAAATCTAGAGGAGTGACAAAAATCATCGACCCACACTGCAGCCACCCAAAAAGGTTGAAGATGATCAAACCTTCAGCACAGCAAAGCTGGCCATGGAGCGGTGCTGAAAAGTAGCAACCACCACCATCCAAAGCACCAGTTAAAACAAAGATTACAGTGAAACCAACATCAAAGGAAGCCTCGTTTGCCACATGCTCTGCTGGAAAGTTCTGGAACAGTGCTCCCTCTACTGTGAGTAGCAAGTAAAGTAACAAATTAATAGAGATCGATGAAAGCAACAGGCAGAGCTCAGGATTACATCATAAAATAAAGGTTGTTCTAAAGCTTTGTGGCAAATTTGCTTTTCCACAAGCCCTTTCCATTGAAGGTCAGGGAATTTAGACAAAACCGTTTTCACCCACAGGGTGGTGGAAATGTGCAATCACTGCCTGAAAGGGTGGTGGAAGTGGAAACCTCAACATTTAAACATGATGAACACTTGAAACTAAGACCAAAACAAACTCATTAGAAGAAAGGAAAAAGGAGGAAAGCTGCTTGCAGCATGAGAAACAGTCAGGGTTTCTGTTGAATTAGAAATAGGAAGTGGTCAGCTCAGGGAAATGTGGGACCTCGACTGAACGAGGCGGGTGAATTGATAACAGCAAACAATGAAATGGCTGATATGCTAAATAAATTTTGTGCATTAGTCTTCACCATGGAAGGCATTGTAAATATCCCCAAGATCCTTACAAAAATCCCAATCGCAAGGGATAGAGTATTAGAGAAACCCAAGGGGCTAAAGGCAGACAAGTTGCCAGGACCCAGTGAACTGCACACTAGGATTTTAATGGAAGTGGCTGCCGGGATAGTGGACCCATTGGTTAAAAATTTGCATCACTCACTAAATTCTGGGAAGATACCAGAAGATTGGACATCACCAACGTGACTCCCTTGTTCAAAATGTGAGAAAGGCAGAGCGCTCTTGGCCAGTTAGTTTAACATCCATTATTGGCAAGACGCTGGAGTCAATAATCAAAGAGGAAAGAGCGAATCATTTAGGAAACCGGAATAGAATCAAACTTAGTCAACATGGTTTTATGAAAGGTATATCATGCTTGACAAATTTGCTGAAATTCATTGAGGATGTAACAGGGAGAATAGATCGAGGGGAAGCTGCAGATGTAGTGTATTTAGATTTCCAAAAGGCATTCAGCAAGGTGCCACACAAGATGCTGGTGCACAAAGTAAAAGCCCATGGAATTGAAGAGAGTGTGTTAGCATGGATTGGCTGTCACATAGAAAACAGAGTTGGAATAAATGGGTCCTTGTCAGAGAGGAAAGATATAACCAGTGGAGTACCACAGGGATCAGTTCTTGGCCCACAATTGTTCACTATTTGCATTAATGACCTGGAGGAAGGAACAGAATGCGAGGTGACCAAATTTGCTGATAAGATAGGTGGAAGGGCAGGTTGTGATGAGGAGATGGTGATTCTGCAGCAGGATAGAGATCAATTGGGTGACTGGGCAAAAACCTGGCAAAGGGCGTTTAATGTGGGAAAGTGTGAGGTCATGCACTTCAGTAGGAGGAATGAAAAGGCAGATTGGAGAGAGACTGCAGGCGAGTGAAGTACAGAGGGATCTGGGTGTTGTAGTACATGAATCGAAAATCTAGCAGGCAGGTCCAACAAGTAGTTAAGGCAAATGGCATTGTGGCCATTATTGCAAAGGGGTTGGAGTTTAAAAATAAGGAGGTTTTGTTACAATTGTGCAGTGTTAGTGAGGCCTCACCTGGAATACTGCATACAATTCTGATCACCTTTCCTAAAAAGGAGAGAACAAATTTGGAGGCAGTCCAAAGGAGATTCACCAGGCTAAATTCTTGGGATCAGAGGGTTGTGTTATTAAAAGAGATGAAATAGTCTGGTTCTGTATTCCTTGGGAGTTTGGAGGAGTGAGGGGTGAGCTTATTCAAACATACAAGATGCTGAGGGGGCTTGACAGGGTAGATAGTGAGATGTTTTCACTAGTGGAAGACTCTCGAACAAGGCGACATAGCTTCAAGATAAAGGGCTGGTCATGTAAAACAGTGTAGAAATTCCTTCTTAGAGAATGGAATTCTCTGTCTCAAAGTGGGGGGAGGAGACTGGATCTGAACAACTAGAAACTTGAAGCTCTCGAGCATTCACACTTGATTCCTGTTGATGTAGACAGGGGAATGTCCTCCACTACACTTCCTGAAGTCGATGACTCTCTCCTCAGTTTTACTGACATGGAGAGATTGCTGTCACCAATTCTCTTTCCTACACTCAGGGTTGAGCTCTAACCCCCTACAGCAGCGTCATTAGCAAATCTCAAAATGGAGTCAGCTGGGGGGTGGAAGAGAGAGATTTTGTCACAGCTGTAGGTGTATAAGGAGTATAGAATCCCTACAATGTAGAAGGAGTCCATTCAGCCCATCAGGCTTGTAGTGACAACAATCCCATCCAGGCCCTGACCCTAGAACCTTGCATATTTACCCTGTTAGGGTCAGGGGGCTAAGAGGCAATTTAGCACGGCCAGTCAACCCTAACCACACATCTTTGGGCTGTGGAAACGTCAGACTGTCACCTGAGGCTGGAATGGAATCTAGATCCCTGGCACCATGAGGCACATTGCTACCACTGGGCCACCATTTTGCCTGAGTGCAGTAAGGGGCTGACGACACAGCCTTGAAAGGCACCAGTGTTGCTGTCTCTCCTTGCTGACTTCATGGTAGGGCTGTGGGAGCCTTGTGAAACAGACATGGGGTGCCTAGGGGGCTGAGGGGTGACCATAAAGGTTTATAAAATCACAAAGGGCATAGGCAAGGTGTGCAGACAAGGTATTTTCCCCAGGGTCGGAGCAACCTTTCCCCACAGAGGGTGGTGTGTATGGAATGAGCTGCCAGGGGAGATGGGTACAATTACAACATTTCAAAGACATGTGACAGGTACGTGGATGGGAAAGGTTTAGAGGGATATGGGACAAACACTGGTCCATGGACAACCAGATTTCCTAAACCAAACTAGTCCCATTTGCAAGTTGGGCTGAAGGGCCTGTTTCTGTGCTGTATATCTGTCTGATTCCATAGTCAGGATACAGGGTGTTGACCTGATCCACTGGTTGGGAGATTGCTGAGTGTTGTCCTGCAGGCTGCTTCCACTGTGAGGCATGCAGACAGTGCTCACACCAGAAGAATTGCTAGATTTGTAAATCTCACATTGAGCACAGTGCTAATGTCACACAGCAATGGGCCGTGTGAAGGGACTGTGGATGGACACTTGAACCAAAGCTGTAATGGGCAGATGTATCTGTGGCAGGGAGATTGCGGAGAATGTGGCCAGGTCGCTTTCTCCCTCAACATGTCACAGACAGTCCAGCAGATATGTCCAATAGGACTCAGCCAGCTTGATCAGTAGAACAAATACATGGATTTTAGTAAGGCGTTTGATAAGGTCCCCCATGGTCGGCTTATGATGAAAGTGAGGTGTGGGATAGAGGGAAAGTCGGCCAATTGGATAGGTAACTGGCCATCTGACCGAAAACAGAGGGTGGTGGTGGATGGAAAATTTTCGGACTGGAGGCAGGTTGCTAGCGGAGTGCCACAGGGATCAGTGCTTGGTCCTCTGCTCTTTGTGATTTTTATTAAAGACTTAGAGGAGGGGGCTGAAGGGTGGATCAGTAAATTTGCTGATGACCCTGCAGTCGGGAATGGGTTAATGACCCTTGTCACACTTAAGCAGTAAGACCCGAACTCTGATTTTGTTTAGAACACGGCAGAGTCCATGTTTTTGTCAGAGTTCGGTGTTTTTCATGTCTGTACCAGATAAAAGGAACAGCTATTCCTCTGTCTCCATTTGTTATCAAGAAATGCGATTAACCCAGCTCAAGTTAAGCTAGACAACCTCCATTTTCATGTACCTTTGTTTAACATCATGGAGTTGACATGTATGCCTTCTGTCTTTGAATCACCATAGATTCATATATATATATATTCATCATATGTTATTCATCTTATCCTGATCTAAAGTATTATTCAAACCTGTATGTAGATTAGTTAACTTGTTTGTGCAAAACCTGTGACGTTGTTTCAAGGATATAAATGACGAACAATCATGGCCTTGGAGATCCAACAAACTACGCAGAGGAAGATACTGCTAATACAACAAGAACCTCACCATGAACAGTGACAGACATCTTAGAGAATTACAATGTAATGAGGGCGGGGCCCAGGACATATATAAACTCTGTTCTTACTTGTGTTCGAAGAGAAGGCTGGGGGTCCACTGTGAGGAACCTCACTTCTCCCACAATTGTAAAAGTAAACACTGCATTTTGAACCACGAATAGTGTCAGAGGTTTTTTTACCTACAACAACCCTAAGATTGGTGGAGTAGTGGATGAGGTGGAGGGCTGTTGGAGGCTGCAAAGAGACATAGATAGGATGCAAAGCTGGGCTGAAAAATGGCAAATGGAGTTTAACCCTGATAAATGTGAGGTGATTCATTTTGGTAGGACTAATTTAAATGTGGATTACAGGGTCAAAGGTAGGGTTCTGAAGACTGGAGGAACAGAGAGATCTTGGGGTCTATATCCACAGATCTCTAAAGGTTGCCACTCAAGTGGATAGAGCTGTGAAGGCCGATAGTGTGTTAGCTTTTATTAACAGGGGGTTGGAGTTTAAGAGCCGTGGGGTTATGCTGCAACTGTACAGGACCTTGGTGAGACCAAATTTGGAATATTGTGTGCAGTTCTGGTCACCTCACTATAAGGAGGATGTGGAAGCGCTGGAAAGAGTGCAGAGGAGATTTACCAGGATGCTGCCTAGTTTGGAGGGTAGGTCTTATGAGGAAAGGTTGAGGGAGCTGGGGCTGTTCTCTCTAGAGCAGAGGAGGCTGAGGGGAGACTGAATAGAGGTTTATAAAATGATGAAGGGGATAGATAGAGTGAACGTTCAAAGACTATTTCCTCGGTGGATGGAGCTATTACAAGGGGGAATAACTATAGGGTTCATGGTGGGAGATATAGGAAGGATATCAGAGGTGGGTTCTTTACACAGAGAGTGGTTGGGGTGTGGAATGGACTGCCTGCAGTGATAGTGGAGTCAGACACTTCAGGAACATTTAAGCGGTTATTGGATAGGCACATGGAGCACACCAGGATGATAGGGAGTGGGATAGCTTGATCTTGGTTTCAGATAAAGCTCGGCACAACATCGGGGGCCGAAGGGCCGGTTCTGTGCTGTACTGTCCTATGTTCTATTAACAGTCTCCTAGGTCAATTCCTCATCTCTGTTCACTCAGTGAAAGTGACGCAGAGTTAGGCAGCCAGGGAGGACAGCTGGTTTAGTGATCTGACCCTCTCCAGGGGGTGAACATCACCATTGGAGAGAAGGAGGCAGCCACAGGAAACAGTCACAGCAGCCAGGCTCAGCTCCACAAGGACACCCCCACACCTGATCACACCCCCTCCCCCACACTGGGCTCTGAAACAGGCAGAAAACCAGCAGCAGCCCCATCAAATCCAGAGAGTCAGTGTTTCTCTCTCAACCCTCAGTAAATCAATCATTCATCCCAGTTCTGTGCTGGGATTGGCTCACCCCAGCCATTAGTCCCATGAAGCCATTGAACTAACATTTGGAGCATGCATTGACCAATCAACTCCCAGACACTAGAAACAAGGACTGAGTGCTTTATTGATCATTTGATGACTGGTTGAACAGGGTTTGTTTGTGTTTCCTGTACAGGAACAAGGTGATCAATGAAGCAGAGATCAGAGAGACAGCTGTCACAGTCAGGGTCACAATCAGGACCACCTCAGACTCCACACCTACAAAGCAATGAGAAACCAATGGTTAGTGGAGCTAACACTGAGGGGGAAATGGAAACCAGCAGCCAGCCAACTCACCCCCTGGAGACCTCTCCTGTATCCTTCCCTCAGCCTCATTCAGGGAGGCTGTTGCCAGGTTGGTCCCATCAGTATCCAGAATGAGCAGGGGTCCAAGTGAGGCCTCAGCCTCCCACTTCAATCCAGCTTCACTCTCTGCAATATCAACCATTCCAGTTAGAGAGGGGAAAGGGGGAAGCTCCCACATCTAGAGGATCAATGTCCTACCAGCTTCAGCTACAAGATCTCTCCTTCCTCTGGATCCAAATCCCAAATCCCTTGTGGCCCCACAGTTCCCCACATGGCAACAGGCACAAATGTCAAAGCTCGATTCCTCCAATGGGGTCCAGCTAAACAAGAGAAATCAGTCAACCAGGTTGTGCATCACTTCTCCACACAAACACATCCCTGAGGGAGAGAGGGGGAACTTACACATTCTGCATCTTCTGCAAAGTACAAGCTTTGTTCCTGGAATCTCTCCGATCCACTGGAACAACTTTCAGGTGACGGGTGATAAAAATCTGAGGGACACATTCAACACAAGTGGTTATTTAGTGACTCCCTCCCAACATGGAGACCCCAATGATCAGCTTCCTCTTACCAAGGAACACTCATCTCCAAAGAAACGGAAGGCATCCAGGTCAAAGCGGAGCTTGTCCGGCTCCCGCTCCTCTCCTGGCAACACAAAGGTTGAAAAGGAGTCCTCAGCTTTGCTGGCCAGGAGGCAGCTGAAGAAAGATGGAAAAAGGGACAAGAAGTGAATCCAGAAAAGCCATTGAGATGGGAGCAGCTAGAGAAAGCAGAGAGCTCCTTACCCATTGTAGTCAATGATGCTGTATCTCGGGCTGGAGTCCTTGTCTGGCCTCAATGTAGCTACACAGCGGTCAATGTAGAGCTTCAGGGCCATGTGGTTGCTCATTGAAACAGAGGCCTCAATGTGAATGAGCTCACCCAGGTAGTAGACAGTCGAAGTGCGCTCTGTAAGCCAGTCACCTGAAGTACAAGAGGACAAGGGTTGGAGACAGTGGGTGTAACTCCCAGTGAGTGAGGACAGGAAATCACTCCCCATCCACCCATCACATACCATTCATTAGGCGCAGTGAGAATGACAGATGCCCTTCTCCAGACCTGATGGAGCTGAATGGGATCCAGGTGGGCTTGATGGGGTTACTGCTCACATTGCCCTTCCTGGAAAGACAGTGGAGCCATTTTAGGACAAGGCAGAGGTCACTAGCAGCTGGAGATCTTATTGACAATCGAGTAAAGATTCTCACCTAAAATAACGACACTCAATGGGAACGACCACTCCATTGGTTCTCACAATAACGGATCCATGATACTCTGGGCTGTGGCTCAGGTGGGTGCTGTAGATCAGGAAATCTCCAGTCATCTGAAAGACAGCAGCTTAAGGAATGAAGAACTGATCTGAAATGAGAATGTTCTACACTGGGGTTAACAATGAACTCATCCCATTAAAACAATTCTTCAGGGGGATTGACAGGGTCAGTGTGAAGAGGCTGCTTCCCCCAAGCTGGAGAGTCAGTCAGCAGGGAGTCTTCAGTCAGGGGTCAGTCATTTAGGATTTATGTGACGACAAATTTCCTTCAGCAGCTGATGAATCTTTGAAATTCTCTCCAGCCCCAGAGAGCTGGGAATGGTCACTCACTGAGGATATTCAGGACAGAGGCATTTATTTCTGGCCATTGAGGGAATCATGTTGTGAGGACAGGAACATGGAGGCTGTGGGAAGCTCAGTCCTGATCATAATGACTGGGAAACAGGCTGAAGGGCCTCATCTGGTTCGCAGTGTTGCTATGCAACCTCAGCCCTTGCTGCAAGGAGAGATCATTAGCACAAGACCAGAATCAATTAACAGGGAAGTGATTCAATGCAAGCTTCAGTTAACAGGAAAAGGAGCCACAAGTTGTCAGTAATCTGGAGCATGGAAATAGAACAGTTTGTAATCAGAGACCCATTTATTCCAATGACTGGGAAAGTGGGAAGTGTGGAGTTCCTCTTTCGTCCAATCCATCTCAAATCCCATTTCATTCAGACTCAACCCATTTGGTTGAAATTGGACTGAAACCCAACCCTCAGTTGAGTTGATCTGAATGAGGGGAAATCAAACTGTAAAAATCTTCAAACTCGGAAAAGCTTGGTGGAAGCAAAGAGAAGCTTCCAGAATAGGTTTGGTTTGGAGAGACTCAGACCAGTGAAAGTGAAGTACAATCCTGAATAGAAAGCTAGTTTGGGGTTTATAAAGCAGGAGACAGCTATCTCCTCAATATCAATGACATCTCACCCAGTGCTGGAGTGAAGAGTGGGGAACAACCTACAGCCCCAGCTCAGAGGCAGAGTTTGAGGATTCACATTACCTGCAATCTGCTGCCACACTCATGGAGTCCATAGTCAAAGAGGACAGTGTGGTTCTGAGAGTAGATCCTGGTTGGCCGACAACCTGCTGTCCCCAGGGTCAGATCAGCAGCTTTAACCAGGTGCCTGGTTCCAAATAAATCCAGCTGGACCCTGAGCAGCAGCTTGTCCTCTCCACACTGCACCCTCACACTCTGCACTGGAGACACACCTTGACCCTCAGACACATGGAAATGGAAATCAAAGGGAGGCCCAGGAGGAGGGAATGTCTGAGGCCTCGGGGTGGCTTTGACTATTATCCATGGAAACCTGTGGCCTGGAAACTGTTGCCAAGTATCAGAGCAACAAACAGCTCCAACTAACACCAGCACTGGGAAGAAACTCCTCACTCCAAAATCCCCCATCATCCCAAACAACTGAACCATCCCTTCAGGCACCAAGCGACACCTTTTATACACACAGCCCACACTCAGCTGACAGCAATTATTCCAGAATCAATAACAACAATTGAACCAATTACCCAGCCCCCAGAACCCCCCCCCCCCCCCCCCCCCGCCTCCCTCTTTCAGGCATTTCTTTCGACACAAATCAAGTAGCTTTTTCGGGTACCAACGTAATAAACAAACTCAAATTAACTTAGGGACAAAGTAAAAGGGGCGGCTCCCCAAAAGGAAGGGGGGAACAGCCCGAACCAAAGTCAAAGTTGAAAGGAAACTTAAAACGTCAAACCAAAAGGTGATTATCGGGGTCGATAATACACCCCAGCCCCTGCGGCGCCCAGCGGTCGCGGAAGGCGTCAACCGCGCCCGTGGACACCGCATGCTCCCTCTCCAGAGACACCTGGCCGAGAATGTAGCCGCGGTAGAGGGGCAGACAGTCGGGATGGACGGCCCCGTCGATCGCCCGCTGCCTGGACCTATTGTTGGCGCGTTTCTCCAGGCCCAGGAGCAGGTTCACGAGGAGGTCGGCATCCCGACCCGCCCCTCTCCGCACCAGGTGCCCGTAGATCAGGAGCGTGGGACTGAAGTGCAAACAAAACATCAGTAAGAGGTGTTTGAGGAAACCAAAAAGGGTGTGCAGCCTAAAACACAGAACGTAGACATGGTCCACGGACTCCACGAGGCCACAGAAAGGGCAGTCTCGGGAGCCCGTGTACCGGAAAAACCTACGGTTGCACGGCACTGCTGCGTGCAGCACCCTCCACCCCAGGTCCCTGAGATAATTGGGGGAGATCCCTCCGTAGAGGGACCTCCCCTGGGGACCTCCGCCGCCCGGCGGCAACAAGGCCCGCCAAGGTGTATCCGGGCGACGGGCGAGGACGCGGTAGTGAAAGGTGTGCAGCAGCAGCCCGTACAGGAAACGCCTCCGCGCGGTGGAAAAGGGCACGGAGGGCATTTCCGCGAGGCGGCACAAACTGTGGGGCACCTGACCCGGGGGGGGGAGGTCTAGGCTTCGGGCCAATGTGGAATTCCGTCCGAGCAGGGGAACGCTCGGGCGGGATCCCACCGCACGCCTGCGCCGCCTCCAGACCGCGTGCGCACTCGGGGCCGAGCACGACCGTCTTAAGGTCTCGGATGGCTTTGGCCGCGCGCCAGACGGCCATCCCCGCGTGCTCAGCCAGCACGTGGGGGCTCATCCAGCCCGCTCCTCCGCCATCCAGCACGTCCCCGATCCTGGTCACCCCGGCGTCCACGGCCCTCCTCTCCGCCAGCCACCTGAAGTCGTAAGGCTGGAGGTGCAGATTCCTGAGCAGCGGCTCTCGCACGAGAGCCGCTACTCCTGACGGGGGAGAGCTGCGTCGCGAGGCGACCGTGTTCCAGACTGTGAGGAGGTCCTGGTAAAAGACGGACAACTCCCGCAGGGAGGTGGGAATATGCCCCAGATTTATATGCAGCAGCTGCACGTCGTAATTGAGGCCGTGCAAGTGGCGGAAAAAATACGTCGCCATCGCACGCCATCGTGGAGGAGGCTCGACGTAAAGGTATCGTTGCAGGGTCTGGAGGCGGAAGGTCGCTACCTGCGTGCGGAGGCACACCAGACCTTGTCCGCCCTCCTCAATCGGGAGATACAGCACCTCGGCAGCGACCCAGTGCAGTCGGTTGTCCCTGAAAAACCGCACGAGGGCTTTCTGCATATCGGTGACAAAGCCAGGGGGAGGGGTCAAAGTGACCAGCCGGTACCACAGCATGGAGGTGACCAGCTGGTTTATGACGAGAGCTCGTGCCCTGTAGGACAGCACTCGGAGCAGTCCTGTCCAGCGACCCAGGCGGGCGGAGACTTTGGCCTCCAACTCCCGCCAGTTAGCCGGCCAGGATTCCTCGGCTGGGCAGAGATGGACCCCCAGGTAGAGGAGGTTGGTCCTGCTCCAGGTGAAAGGCCTGAGCTCCTCCGGAAGGGGGTCCGTCTCCCACGGACCGACCAGGAGTCCGGAGCACTTGGCCCAGTTGATCCTGGCGGAGGACGTGGCGGAGTACACCGCCTGGCATTCTCGCATCCTCCGCAGGTCAGCCGGGTCCGTGAACATGAGGAGCACGTCGTCGGCGTAAGCAGACAGGACCACCCCTACGTCTGGGCCGCGCAGAGCCAAACCCGACAACCTCCTCCGCAAGAGGCGCAGGAATGGCTCCACGCATATAGAATAAAGTTGGTCGGACAAGTTGCAGCCCTGCCGTACTCCTCTCCCAAAGCGAAGGGGCGCCGTCAGGGACCCGTTAACCTTAATGAGACCCTCTGTGGTAGAGGAAGATTTCATGAGACAAAAGATAAAGACAGTGAGAATGGGGAAAGTAAAGAAACGGAATGGGTGCGATTTTCCGGGCCCGCTGCGCTGCTCGAGTAGCTCAGTGAGCCGGGGAATGTCAGAGCGGAGAAGCTACGACATCTTCTCCAGAGCCTTCAACATGTCATTGATGAAGATGAACATCTCGTCAAGGCCATCCCCACACCCCCACTTCTTGCCTTCAAACAACCGCGCAACCTCAAACAGACCATTGTCCGCAGCAAACTACCCAGCCTTCAGGAGAACAGTGACCACGACACCACACAACCCTGCCACAGCAACCTCTGCAAGACGTGCCGGATCATCGACACGGATGCCATCTTCTCACGTGACAACACCATCCACCAGGTACACGGTACCTACTCTTGCAACTCGGCCAACGTTGTCTACCTGATACACTGCAAGAAAGGATGTCCCGAAGCATGGTACATTGGGGAAACCATGCAGACGCTACGACAACGGATGAATGAACACCGCTCAACAATCACCAGGCAAGAGTGTTTTGATCCTGCTGGGGAACACTTCAGCGGTCACGGGCATTCGGCCTCTGATCTTCGGGTAAGCGTTCTCCAAGACAGCCTTCACGACACACGACAACGCAGAGTCGCTGAGCAGAGACTGATAGCCAAGTTCCGCACACATGAGTACAGCCTCAACCGGGATCTTGGGTTCATGTCACATTATTTGTAACTCCCACAACTTGCCTGGGCTTGCAAAATCTCACTAACCGTCCAGTCTGGAGACAATACACCTCTCTTTAACCTGTGCTTAATGCTCCCGCCACTCACATGTCTGTACCTTTAAGACTTAATTACCTATAAAGATTCGCATTCCAACCATTATTTTGTAAATTGAGTTTGTGTCTTTATATGCCCTGTTTGTGAACAGAGCTCCCACTTACCTGACGAAGGAGCAGCGCTCTGAAAGCTAGTAGATTATGCTACCAAATAAACTTGTTGGACTTTAACATGGTGTTGTCAGACTTCTTACTGTGTTTATCATTCGAGGCATAGATTGCAAAAGCTGGGAAGTCATGTTGGAGTTGTCTTGATTTGGTGAGGCCACAGCTAGAATACTGTGTGCAGTTCCGGTCGCCACATTATAGGAAGGTCACCACCTCGTGGAACCCAGCTGGTGATAGTCAGGAGGCTGCCCCTGTCCATGCGGCTGAACTCAAACACATACCCGGAAGGCAGTGCAGTAGGAGCATCGATGTCTATGCCTCAAGGGTCCACAATGGGCACCCCCGCGCTCCCACCCGTATGCTCCCCCTGCCTGCCGTGGCCAGTTTGTCAACCGTAGGCAACCCATTGAGGTGACGCTTGGCACCGAGGATGGTGTTGGGTTGCCACCAACCAGACTCATGGGGACACTGGTTATTGGGAGGGGGTGGGGAGCTGGGATGAATAATCGGACAAAACATTTCTCCCTCTCTGCCACCATCCAATGATCCGCACCCCCATCCCAACCCCCTGACCCCCCCACCCACCACACACCACCCCCAATGTGCCAAGGATGCACCTTGGCATAACCCACCAGACATTGAGCAGTGCCACAGGTATGGGGCCAGAGGAGGTGGCGCATACGGAGAGGGCACATGGGGGGGGGGGTGGCAGATCAGTGGGGGGTTCCCGCTGCCACTCTGCACAGGGATCGTGAGTAGTGGGAGAGAAGGGCTGAACGGGGCTGGCCATCGGAGTGGGAAGGGGTCGTCTTGCTGGGGAGGTTCGGTGCTGCGGGGGAGGGGTGCGATCGGAAGACCGGGCCAGGAGGGTGATAACAGTTAGTGTGGGGGGATCGAGACTGCAGGGGGTTTCGGGGGGGGGGGGGGAGATCGATGTATTGAGGTGTCCAGGAGAGTGTGGTGGGCGGGAGAAGGTGGTGGGATCAGGGTCATGGCTGACCCAGACACATCCGGAAGGCCAATGATTGGGTGGGTTGGGCCAACGGGCTTGGGGGGGGGGGGGTGGGGGGTGGGGGGGGGGGGCGGTGTGCTGGGTCCGGAAGGCCAGCAATCAAGTGGTTGGGGGGGGAGGTCACATGGCCAGCAATTGCGGGAGGCGTTGCTGTGCTGGCCAGCGATCGGGAGGCCGGCAGTGCGGGCCTATTGCGCATGTGCCAATCTCGGCGCTGAATGATGGGAGCAGGCACAGTGTCCCGCTCAGTGCTACGCTGCCGGCCTCTCCAGCGGGAATAGGCCCCGTCCACTGATTTTCAGCGCGATTGACGCTAAGGCTCCTGGTGATGCACAGAGTGTGGGAGATTCATTTTGAAACTCCCGCTGAAAAAAGCAACGGGATTTACTCCAGTTTTTACACAAATTCAGCTCTTGGAATCTGTTTGGGAGAATCCCACCCAGGGTGTGTGTGAAATTATAAAGTTACTTTTCAATCGCCAATACCGTGAAGTCAATCTTGATTCAAAAAGAAAGGATTGCCCTCTATTCATTGGAGGAGTTTTCCATCTGGAGAACAAATGGCATCGACACAAAGTTGTTTGGGGTTAAGCTCTGTTGTTTGGACATAATTTGGATATAATCCGCTCTGTGTTCCTGCTCTTTAAACTGTCACCGCTCTGTGTTCCCACTCTTTAAACTGTCACCGCTCTGTGTTCCTGCTCTTTAAACTGTCACCGCTCTGTGTTCCCACTCTTTAAACTGTCACCGCTCTGTGTTCCTGCTCTTTAAACTGTCACCGCTCTATGTTCCCACTCTTTAAACTGTCTCCGCTCTGTGTTCCTGCTTTTTAAACTTCTTACCCAGTGCACTCTGGGGAAGGGGAAAAAGGGTTCAGTGTTCCATTGGAGCAATTCTTTTTCTTTGTAGCAGTAAGTTATATGGAGGGGATGGAAGTGAAGGCAGTGCAATGTACCTCCTGCAGAATGTTTGAGGTGAGGGACACCGTCAGGGTCCCTGCTGATTACACCTGTGGGAGGTGCACCCATCTGCAGCTCCTCCAAGACCGCGTCAGGGAGCTGGAGCTGGAGTTGGATGAGCTTAGGGTCATCAGGGAGGCAGAGAGGGCCATAGACACAAGCTTCAGGGATATAGTTGCTCCAGGGAATGAAAATAGATGGGTGACAGTGAGAGGGGCTGGGAGGAAGCAGTCGGTGCGGGGATCCCCTGTGGTCGTTCCCCTTAGCAACAAGTATTCCACTTTGGATACAGGTGAGGGGGGCGACCTACCAGTGGTAAGCCGCAGTGACCAGATCGCCAGCGCTGAGTCCGTCCCTGTGGCTCAGAAGGGAAAGGGGGAGAGCGGTAGAGCTAGAGTTATTGGGGATTCGTTTGTTAGAGGGATAGATAGGAGGTTCTGTGGCAACAAGAGAGACTCACGGATGGTATGTTGCCTCCCGGATGCCAGGGTCCGTGACATCTCCGACCGTGTCTTCAGGATTCTAAAGGGGGAGGGGGAACAGTCACAAGTCGTGGTACACATCGGTACCAACGACATAGGTAAGAGTGGGGACGAGGATTTAAAACAGGAATTCAGGGAGCTAGGGTGGAAGCTGAGAGCCAGGACAAAACAGGTTGTCATCTCTGGTATGTTGCCGGTCCAACGGGATAGCGAGCTGAGGAACAGGGAGAGAGTGCAGTTAAACACATGGATGCAGGGATGGTGTAGGAGGGAGGGTTTCAGCTATGTGGATAATTGGAACACTTTCTGGGGAAGGTGGGACCTGTACCAACAGGACGGGGTGCACCTGAACCAGAGGGGCACCAATATCCTGGGAGGGAAATTTGCTACAGCTCTTCGGTGGGGTTTAAACTAATTTGTCAGGGGGATGGGAAAAGGAGTTGTAGTCCGGAGGTCAGTGAGTGTAGTGAGGTACTGGGAAGGGTATCATGGTCAAAGGTGGGTACCAGCAGACAAGAAGGTGGGTTGAAGTGTGTCTACTTCAATGCAAGGAGCATCCAAAATAAGGTAGGTGAACTTGGGGTGTGGATTGGCACTTGGGACTACGATGTTGTGGCCATTACGGAGACATGGGTAGAACAAGGACAGGAATGGTTGTTGGAAGTTCCGGGGTATAGATGTTTCAGTAAGTGTAGGGTAGCTGGTAAAAGAGGTGGAGGAGTGGCACTGTTAATCAAGGAGAGTGTAACGGCTGCAGAAAGGCATTTCGAAGGGGATCTGCCTACAGAGGTAATATGGGCTGAGGTTAGGAATAGGAAAGGAGCGGTCACGTTGTTAGGAGTTTACTATAGGCCCCCAAATAGTAATAGAGATGTGGAGCAAGAAATTGCTAAGCAGATTATGGATAGGTGTGGGGGTCACAGGGTAGTTGTCATGGGGGACTTTAACTTTCCAAATATTGATTGGAGCCTTTATAGGTCGAATAGTTCGGATGGGGCAGTTTTTGTGCAGTGTGTGCAGGAGGGATTCCTGACACAATATGTGGATAAGCCGACAAGAGGTGGGGCCACATTGGATTTGGTAATGGGAAATGAACCGGGCCAAGTGTTAGATTTGGTTGTGGGAGAGCACTTTGGAGATAGTGACCACAATTCGGTGTCTTTTGTTATTGCAATGGAGAGGGAGAGGGCCATGCGGCAGGGCATAGTTTACAATTGGGGGAGGGGTAATTATGATGCAATCAGGCGGGAATTAGGAAGCATAGGATGGGAACAAAAATTGTCAGGGAAAGGCACGAATGAAAAGTGGAACTTTTTCAAGGAACAAATACTGCATGTCCTTGATAGGTATGTCCCTGCCAGGCAGAGAGGAAATGGCCGAGTGAGGGAACCATGGTTCACAAAAGAGGTGGAATGTCTTGTCAAGAGGAAGAAGGAAGCATATGTAAGGTTGAGAAAACAAGGTTCAGTTGGCTCGATGGAGGGTTACAAGTTAGCAAGAAATGAGCTGAAAAAGGGGCTCAGGAGAGGTAGGAGGGGGCATGAGAAGTCCTTGGCGGGTCGGATCAAGGAAAACCCCAAGGGTTTTTATGTGAGGAATAAAAGAATGACTAGGGTGAGGTTGGAGTTGGGTGAGGTGAGGTCACGAACGGCAGTGGGAATTTGTGCATGGAGTCAGTAGAGATAGGAGAGGTGATGAATGAACACTTTTCTTCAGTGTTCACCAAGGAGAGGGCCATGTTTTTGAGGAAGAGAGGGTGTCACAGGCTGATAGGCTGGAGGAAGTAGATGTTCGGAGGGAAGATGTACTAGCAATTTTGAATAAACTGAAAGTTGATAAGTCCCCTGGGCCTGATGAAATATATCCTAGGAGTCTTTGGGAGGCAAGGGATGAGATAGCAGAGCATTTGGCATTAATCTTTGCGTCCTCACTGTCCACGGGGGTGGTGCCAGAGGACTGGAGAGTGGCGAATGTTGTTCCTCTGTTTAAGAAAGGGAATAGAAATGACCCTGGTAATTATAGGCCGGTTAGTCTTACTTCGGTGGTCGGTAAGTTGATGGAAAAGGTCCTCAGGGATAGGATTTACGACCATTTAGAAAGATGCAGCTTAATCCAGGATAGTCAGCACGGATTTGTGAAGGGCAAGTCTTGCCTCACAAATTTGATAGAATTTTTTGAAGAGGTAACTAAGTATGTAGATGAAGGTAGTGCAGTTGATGTCATATACATGGATTTTAGTCAGGCTTTTGATAAAGTCCTCCATGGTCGGCTTACGAAGAAAGTAAGGATGTGTGGGATAGAGGGAAGTTTGGCCGATTGGATAGGTAACTGGCTATCTAACAGAAGACAGAGGGTAGTGGTGGATGGAAAATTTTTGGACTGGAAACCGGTTACCAGCGGAGTGCCACAGGGATCAGTGCTTGGTCCTCTGCTATTTGTCATTTTTATAAATGACTTGGAGGAGGGGGCTGAAGGGTGGATCAGTAAATTTGCTGATGACACCAAGATTGGTGGAGAAGTGGATGAGGTGGAGGGCTGTTGTCGGCTGCAAAGAGATATAGATAGGATGCAGAGTTGGGCTGAAAAATGGCAAATGGAGTTTAACCCTGATAAATGTGAGGTGATTCATTTTGGTAGGACAAATTTAAATGTGGATTACAGGGTCAAAGGTAGGGTTCTGAAGAATGTGGAGGAACAGAGAGATCTTGGGGTTCATGTCCATAAATCTCTGAAGGTTGCCACTCAAGTGGATAGAGCTGTGAAGAAGGCCTATAGTGTGTTAGCGTTCATTAACAGGGGGTTTGAGTTTAAGAGCCGTGGGGTTATGCTGCAACTGTACAGGATCTTGGTGAGTCCACATTTGGAATATTGTGTGCAGTTCTGGTCACCTCACTATAAGAAGGATGTGGAGACACTGGAAAGAGTGCAGAGGAGATTTACCAGGATGCTGCCTGGTTTGGAGGGTAGGTCTAATGAGGAAAGGTTGAGGGAACTTGAGCTTTTCTCTTTGGAGCGGAGGAGGTTGAGAGGAGACTTGATAGATGTTTATTAGATGATGAGGGGATAGATAGAGTGAACGTTCAAAGACTATTTCCTCGGGTGAATGGAGTGGTAACTCGGGCGCATAACTATAGGGTTCATGGTGGGAGATATAGGAAGGATGTCCGAGGTAGGGTATTTTACTCAGAGTGGTTGGGGTGGGGAATGGACTGCCTGCAGGGATAGTGGAGTCAGAAACTTTCGGAACATTTAAGAAGCTATTGGATAGGCACATGGAGTACTTCGGGATGATAGGGAGGAAAGAGCTTAATCTGGGTTTCAGATAAAGCTTGGCACAACATCGTGGGCCTAAGGGCCTGTTCTGTGCTGTACTGTTCTATGTTCTCTGTTCTATGTTCTACACAATGCAACAATCACCAATCCTCATCGTGGCTCAGTTATCACATGGATGGTTTTTAGCTGAGACCTCTGGGTCTTTTCCATGGCACGTTACGACAAGGACATGCCGAGGTAGGCGGTGGCACAATGGTATCGTCACTAGATTTGTAATCCAGAGACTCAGGTTCAAATCCCACCACGGCCGCTGGTGAAATTTGAATTCAATAAAAATCTGGAATTAAAGGTTTAACAATGACCATGAAATGATTGTCAATTTTTGGAAAAACCCATCTGGTTCACTAATGACCTTTCGGGAAGGAAATCTGCCATCCTTACCCGGTCTGGCCTACGTGAGACTTCAGATCCACAGGTGTGTGGGTGACTCTCAAATGCCCTCTGAAATGGGGGGCAGTGAGGGATGGACAATAAACGCTGGGTCCAGCCGGCAACTCCCACATCCCATAAATGAATAAAAATATCACAATATGGAAAGAACAAGCAGATTATTTGATCCAGGTGGAAAGTTGTTTGTTTATCTTATTTTATTAACATGTTAAAGGTTGGAATGATTTATCCAGTTGTTTGCATGAAGTCAAATTGCTGCATATTTGTTGAAGCTAACAATGAAATAGCAATCGGTGGCGGGATGTTTTGCTCTGGGCATGTTTTAATTTCTATTTGTTTCCCCAGCAACATTTCAAGATGAGAGTGATGGGATATTTCAGCACAGACTTCAATTCGTTACGGAATTTATTCTGAGTTGCTGCATAAATGCAGGTATTTGTGCAAGAACTCAAAAGCTGAAGCATGAAACCGATTTCTTGTAGGACATCCGAAATGCTAATTAGAAACATAGAAAACACTACAGCACAAAACAGGCCCTTCAGCCCCACTAGTTGTGCCGAACATATCCCTACCTTCTAGACCTACCTATAACCCTCCATCCTATTAATTCCCATGTACTCATCCAAGAGACTCTTCAAAGACCCTATTGAGTTTGCCTCCACCACCACTGACGGCAGCCGATTCCACTCCCCCACCACCCTCTGAGTGAAAAACTTGCCCCGAACTGCTCCCCTGTACCTACCCCCCAACACTTTAAACCTGTGTCCTCTCGTAGCAGCCATTTCCACCTTGGGAAAAAGCCTCTGAGAGTCCACCCGATCTATGCCTTTCAACATCTTATATACCTCTATTAGGTCTCCTCTCATCCTACGTCTCTCCAAGGAGAAAAGACCGAGCTCCCTCAGCCTATCCTCACAAGGCATGCCAATCAATCCAGGCAACATCCTTGTAAATCTCCTCTGCACCCTTTCAATCTTTTCCACATCCTTCCTGTAATGAGGCGACCAGAACTGAGCACAGTACTCCAAGTGGGGTCTGACGAGGGTCTTATATAGCTGCATCATTATCCCCGGACTCCTAAACTCAATCCCTCGATTGATAAAGGCCAGCACACCATACGCCTTCTTAACTACCTCCTCCACCTGCGGGGCCGATTTTAAAGTCCTATGGACCCGGACCCCAAGGTCCTTCTGATGCTCTACAGTACTAAGAGTCTTTCCCTTTATATTTTACTCCTTCATTCCATTTGACCTGCCAAAATGGACCACTACGCATTTATCTGGGTTGAAGTCCATCTGCCACTTGTCCGCCCAGTCTTGCATCCTATCTATGTCCCTCTGTAACTTCTGACATCCCTCCAGACTATCCACAACGACAGCGCAGAGTCGCTGAGCAGAAACTGATAGCCAAGTTCCGCACACATGAGGACGGCCTAAACCGGGATGTTGGATTTATGTCACATTATCAGTAACCCCCACAGCTTGCCTCCTGGACTTGCAGGCTGTCCTGTCTGGAGACAATACGCATCTCTTTAACCTGTGCTTAATGCTCCCTCCATCGACATTGTCTGTATCTTTAAGATCTGGTTGGTTGTCGGGATTCGCATTTTAATCAGTATTCTGTAACTTGATTTTGTGTCTCTGTGCCCTGTTTGAGAGCACATTTCCACTCCATCTGACGAAGGAGCAGCGCTCCAAAAACTAATGGTATTTGCTACCAAATAAACCTGTTGGACTTTAACCTGGTTTTGTTAAAACTCTTACTGTGTTCCTTTGGGCAAGCCAGTTCTGGATCCACAGGGCAGCAGCCCCTTGGATCCCATGCCCTCTCACTTTTTCTAGAAGCCTTGCACGGGGTCCTTATCGAACGCATTGCTAAAATCCATATAAACCACATCTACCGCTTTCCCTTCGTCAATGCGTTGAGTCACATTTTCGAAGAAATCCACCAGGCTCGTAAGGCACGATCTGCCTGTGACAAAGCCATGCTGAGTATTCTTGAGCATACTAAACCTCTCTAAATGCTCATAAATCTTGTCCCTCAGGATCTTCTCCATCAGCTTACCAACCACTGAGGTTAGACTCACCGGTCAGTAATGTCCTGGGCTATCCCTATTCCCCTTCTTGAAAATAGGAACCACATCCACAATCCTCCAATCCTCCGGCACCTCTCCCGTCTCCATCGACGACACAAAGATCATCGCCAGAGGCTCTGCAATCTCTTCCCTTGCCTCCCACAGTAACCTGGGGTACATCCCATCCGGACCCAGCGTCTTATCTATCTTGATGCCAATCAAAGATTCCAGCACAACCTCTTTGTTAAAGTCCACATACCCAATCTTTTCAGTCCACCGCAAGCCCGCAGTACATCCACCCAGGTCCTTCTCCTCTGTGAAAACCGAGGCAAAATACTCATTAAGCACCTCTGCCATTTCTAGTGGTTCTATACAGATTTTCCCGCCTTCACCTTTTATAGGCCCTATTCCTTCACGTCTCATCCTTTTACTCTTGACATATTTATAGAACACCTTAGGGTTCTCCTTAATCCTACCTGCCAAGGCCTTCTCGTGACCCCTTCTGGCTCTCCTAATTTCCTTCTTTCGTCCCTTCCAACAAGCCGTATACTCATCTAGATCCCTATCTTCGCCAAGCTCTCTGAACCTTTTGTACGCTTTCCTTTTCTTCTCCACTAGGTCCCGCACAGCGTTCGTGCACCACGGTTCCTTTAACCGTCCAACTCCTCCCTGTCTGCTCGGAACGTTGTCCTGTAGAACTCTAGACAGACATTCCTTGAAAAACTGCCACCTCTCTTCAGTACATTTCCCCGAGAACACCTCCTTCCACTTTGCTGCCTTATATCTTCATATTTCCCCTTACTCCATATAAACGCTTTCCTCGCTTGCCTGATCCTCTCTTTTTCCAATGCAAGCATAAAGGAGATAGAGTTATGATCGCTATCCCCAAGATGCTCTCCCACTGAGAGATCTGACACCTGTCCAGGTTCATTGGTCAGTATCAGATCGAGTACAGCCTTTCCTCTTGTAGGCTTGTCCACATGCTGTGTCAGGAAACCCTCCTGAACACACCCAACGAACTCCTCCCCATCCAATCCCCTTACCCGAGGGGTATTCCAATCTATGTTTGGGAAATTAAAGTCTCCCATCACAACAACTCTGCATCTCTCCAGGATCTGTTTCCCTATCTGCTCCTCCACCTGCCTGTTACTATTGGGCGGCCTATAGAAAACTCCCAGCAAAGTGATCGACCTCTTCCCACTCCGAACTTCCACCCACAAGACTCTGTAGACAATCCCTCCACAGCATACACCTTCTCTACAGCTGTGACACTATCCCTGATCAGCAGTGCCACTCCACCCCCTCTCTTGCCTCCCTCCCTGTCCTTCCTGAAACATCTGAATCCCGGCACCTGGAGTATGCAGTCCTGTCCCCGAGACATCCAAGTCTCCGTAATGGCCACCACATCACACTTCCAGGCATCGATCCACACTCTGAGCTCATCCCCTTAATTCACTATACTCCTGGCATTAAAGTAAACATAGAACATAGAACAGTACAGCACAGAACAGGCCCTTCGGCCCACGATGTTGTGCCGAGCTTTATCTGAAACCAAGATCAAGCTATCCCACTCCCTATCATCCTGGTGTGCTCCAAGTGCCTATCCAATAACCGCTTAAATGTTCCTAAACACATCTCAATCCTTTGGTCTGAGCTCTCCCCTTCTCTATCCCCCGTCCATCCTCCCTCTTGCACTGTCTGTAAACCTTCTCTGTTTTGCGAGCTGACTTCCTCACTCCCAGTCATCTCATCTCAATCCCCTCCCCCCAACCTAATTGATGCATTATCTTGCATCATGGCCATTCGCAAGCAAATAGAATTCACCAGAAACATCACCCAGAGCAAGATAAAATTTCCCCAGATGACAAAGAGTAAAATGATGGATTTTCTTCGCTTCTCGATTTCGGGATCACTGGGATTCTTCCCACTGCTGTGGAGCCGGAGTCTCCTCCGGGCCCCGCTCGACACCAGAATGTGTCTAACAGTCAGCGCATTGAGCAGCAGGATCAGCAAGAAAGGGACAAATGGAGTTAAAATATAATGTATTGTTTCTACTGCTCCCCATATCCTTGAAAGAAGAAAGCTGTCTAACACGTAACAAAACCAAGGCGCGTTAAACAGTATATATTCACTGGTTAAAATAAAGTACCAGAAAGTATTTTTCAATAAGAACAGCACCGTCACGCTTCCCACAACTGTAGTCACCGTTCTCTCTGTGCAATATTTTACTTTCAGCTTCTGGCAACAGATTGCCACAAATCGATCAAAGGTAAAAGCAACTGTGTCCCAGACTGAACAGTCAGTTATTGCATAAAGCAGGACGCCGTGTATATTACACAATTTAATGTTCTGTACAAAAAGGAAGTGTGCGGCGTAAGCAATGGGAATCTGTCTGAGTATCACATCAACTGTAATAACCAGTAGATCTGCCGCTGCCATGGACACCAGGTATCGAGCGACACATTTAGAGAGACCACATCGTCCTTGAGATAGGACCACAATCGTCACTAAGTTCACTGTAAGGGAGTTTGCAAAAGAAAAAGCAGCAGTATTCAATGAGAGTTCAGTCTGAAATTAGAATTTTCATTACTGCATATATTTTTTTCTTTGAGAGAGTTTCTCCTGTTGGAGACAGGCTTTGCAAAAGCAGCAATGGACTGTGAAATAAAGAACTGAACAGGATCAAACTATCTTTAATAGATACAAAATCTGAGTTCTTAAAGTTAGTGTATTTATTAGTGTCACAAATACACTTGTATTCACACTGCAATGAAGTTACTGTGAAAAATCCCCTAGTCGCCATAGTTCGGCACCTGTTCGGGTACACTGAGGGAGAATTTAGCACGGCCAATGCACCCTAACCAGCACGTCTTTCAGAATCTGCTGCAAACCTTGAGAAATGTGATTCCTGAGATGGGGGATTGCTGCTCCATCTTGTAGAAAATAACAAGCTATTGTTTGTGAAAGCAACAATCACCCAAACTTGGAAAGAACTGAAAGCTGTGCAGAATTGGGCTTTAACTGTAATAGATAGCAGGCTGCTGTTGCCTGGGAGGGCGATATGGGGCGTGGATATTCCTGTGATCACTGCTCACCGATTGTTAGAAGAAAGTGCACAAATGTGGAAACAATACGGGTTCACAGTCCAGTTCAGCGCTGGGACATCAAACTCTCCTACCCACACTGCATTGAGAAAGAGCTTGTCCAGGGAACAGCTTTGCCGAGGCAGATTGTTCAGGGGAGATTAAAGTTGGCATTATTGGAAGAAGAACATAGAAATCTCGGTATCCTTACCAACCGTGCCACATGAGGCAACATCCATGGACAACTTATCTAATTCCTCTGTGAAAAATGACAGGGTATTTTGCTACACTTTTCCACTAACTCAGTAAGGTGAAACAGGAGCTACTTCTGGATGCAGTGCCCTGTGTGATGATGCATGCACAATTCCAGTCACATTTTCCTCCATCGTGTTGTTTGCAATGGTGTTTGCAGCGTTCCTCTAAATGCTTCTTAAATGTTGTGAAGGGGAGAGGGAGGGGGCTGGCTAAGATGTTCTGTCAGAGAGTCGGTGCAAACTCGATGGTCTCCTTCTGCACTGTCGGGATTCTATGTTCAACTCTGTGTCTGCGTATTTATCACCATTCTGTCACATTGCTGCTCTACATCTGAAAATGTGTGCAGAATAAAGAATTGGAAATGCAAAAAAAAGTCTCGAAAACATATCTGAGTTAATAGCAACATGCAGTTTTACATCAGGCATTGTGTCCAAACGATGTGTTAAACTATCAAAGCTTGCTGTGTTCTGGTAAAGCAGGCATCAGAATTTATCAACCCCATGGAATTGAAGGGAGTGTGTTCGCATGGGTTGAAAACTGGCTGTCACATAGAAAACAGAGTTGGAATAAATGGGTCCTTGTCAGAGAGGAAAGATATAACCAGTGGAGTACCGCAGGGATCAGTTCTTGGCCCACAATTGTTCACTATTTGCATTAATGACCTGGAGGAAGGAACAGAATGTGAGGTGTCTAAATTAGCGGATAAGATAGGTGGAAGGGCAGGTTGTGATGAGGAGATGGTGATTCTGCAGCAGGATAGAGATAGATTGGGTGACTGGGCAAAAGGCGTTTCATGTGGGGAAGTGTGAGGTCATGCACTTCAGTAGGAGGAATGAAAAGGCAGATTGGAGAGAGACTGCAGGCGAGAGAAGTACAGAGGGATCTGGGTGTTGTAGTGCATGAATCAAAAAGCTAGCAGGCAGGCTCAACAAGTAGTTAAGGCAAATGGCATTTTGGCCATTATTGCAAAGGGGTTGGAGTTTAAAAATAGGGAGGATGTGTTACAATTGTACAGGGTGTTGGGGAGGCCTCACCTGGAATACTACATACAATTCTGGTCACCTTTCCTAAAAAAAGGAGAGTGAGTAACCTTAAAAGGCAGTCCAAAAGGAGATTCACCAGGCTAAATTCTTGGGATCAGAAGTTTGTCTTATCAAGCGAGATTAAGTATTCTGGGCCTCTATTCCTTGGGAGTTTGGAAGAGTGAGGGTGACCCTTATTCAAATATACAAGATGCTGAGGGGGCTTCACAGGGGAGATAGTGAGATGTTTTCACTCGTAGGAGAATCTGGAGCAAGGTGACATAGCTCCAAGATAAAGGGCTGGCCATTTAAAACAGTGTAGAAATTCCTTCTGAGAGAATGGAATTCTCTGCCCCAAAGTGGGGGGAGGAGACTGGATCTGAACACCTAGAAACTTGAAGCTCTCGAGCATTCCCACTTGACTCCTGTTGATGTAGACAGGGGCATGTCCTCCACTACACTTCTTGAAGTCGATGACTCTCTCCTCAGTTTTACTGACATGGAGAGATTGCTGTCACCAATTCTCTTCCCTGCGCTCTCATGGTTTGAGCTCTAACCCCCTACAGCAGCGTCATTAGCAAATGTCAAAATGGAGTCATTTGGGGGGTGGGAGAGAGAAATTTTGTCACAGCTGTAGGTATAAGGAGTATAGAATTCCAACAATGCAGAAGGAGTCCATTCAAAGAACATTACAGCACAGGAACAGGCCCTTCGGCCCTCCAAGCCTGCACCGACTATGCTGCCCGAGTGAACTAAAACCCCCTACCCTTTCGGGGACCATATCCCTTTATTCCCATCCTAGTCATGTATTTGTCAAGACCCCCCTTAGAAGTCACTCCCGTATCCGCTTCCACTACTTCCCCCGGCAGTGAGTTCCAGGCCCTCACTACTCTGTAAAAAATCTGCCTCATACATGTCCTTTAAACCTTGCCCCTCGCACCTTAAACCTGTGTCCCCGAATAACTGACTCTGCCACCCTGGGAAAAAGCTTCTGACTATCCACACTATCCAGGCTTCTCAATCTTGTAGACTTCTATCAGGTCGCCCCTCAACCTCTGTCGTTCCAGTGAGAACAAACCAAGTTTCTCCAACTTCTCCTCGTAGCTAATGCCCTCCATAACAGGCAAAATCCTGGTAAATCTTTTCTGTACCCTCTCCAAAGCCTCCACATCCTTCTAGTAGTGTGGCAACCAGAATTTAACATTATATTCCAAGTGCGGCCTAACTCAGTGATGCGCTACTCAAACACGAGGCCTGAAGCTCGGTAAATGAAAGGCTTTTATTTACTGTAATGAAGCTGCCAGTAATTATATACACTATCCCAGACTGAAGGGGTCCCGGCCAGAGCAGGGACTCTTATACCTCTCCCAGGAGGCGGAGGCCAACTGGGATGTGCCACAACACTACAGTACAAAGGTGTAACAACCCCACCCTAACCCCAACAGCAACAATAGCACAATCCAACAGTAACATATGTACATCCTTGTAGTACTGGCCAGCCCCTGGCTCAGCACTATCCAGTGGGAACCAACGATGGTTCACCACACTAAGGTTCTATAAAGCTGCAACATGACTTGCCAATTTTTAAACTCAATGCCCTGGCCTATGAAGGCAAGCATGCCGTATGCCTTCTTGACTTTCTCCACCTGCATTGCCACTTTCAGTGACCAGAGTACCTGTACACCCAGATCCCTTTGCCCATCAATGTTTCTGCCATTTACTGTATATTTCCTATCTGTATTAGATCTTCCAAAATGCATTACCTCACATTCAGCCCATCAGGCTTGCACTGACAACAATCCCACCCAGGCCCTAACCCCAGAACCTTGCATATTTACCCTGTTACAGGCAGGGGGGCCAAGAGGCAATTTAGCATGGCCAGTCAACCAAAACCACACGCCATTGGACTGTGGGAGAATGTGCAAACTCCACACACACTCTCACCTGAGGCCAGAATTGAATCTGGCACCATGAGGCACATTGCTAACCACTGTGCCACCATGCTGCCTGAGTAAAGTAAGGGGCTGAGGACACAGCCTTCTAAGGCACCAGTGTTGCTGTCTCTCCTTGTTGGCTTAATGGTAGGGCTGTGGGAGCCTTGTGAAACAGACAGGGGTGCCTGGGAGGATTAGGTGTGACATTGAAAGTTCATTAAAAATCACAAGGGGGAAATAGGCAAGGCAAGGTCTTTTCCCCCAGAGTAGGAGCAACCTTTCCCCACAGAGGGTGGAGTGTATGGAATGAGCTACCACGGGAGATGGGTACTGTCACTGTCTGTGTGGAGTTTGCACATTCTCCTCGTGTCTGCGTGGGTTTCCTCCGGGTGCTCCGGTTTCCTCCCACAGTCCACAGATGTGCGTGTTAGGTTGATTGGCCAGGTTAAAAATTGCCCCCAAGAGTCCTGGGATGCGTAGGTTAGAGGGATTAGAGGGTAAAATATGTGGGGGTAGGGCCTGGGTGGGATTGTGGTCGGTGCAGACTAGATGGGCCGAATGGCCTCCTTCTGCACTGTAGGGTTTCTATGTTTCTTTCTAATTACAACATTTCAAAGACATGTGACAGGTACGTGGATGGGAAAGGTTTAGAGGGATATGGGACAAACACTGGTCCATCGACAACCAGGTTTCCTAAACTGAACTAGTCCCATTTGCAAGTTGGGCTGAAGAGCCTGTTTGTTGTATATCTGTCTGATACCAGAGTCAGCCTATAGGGCGTTGATCTGATCCATTGGTTGGGAGATTGCTTAGTGTTGTCCTGCAGGCTGCTTCCACTGTGAGGCATGCAGACAGTGCTCACACCAGAAGAATTGCTAGATTTGTAAATCTCACATTGAGCACAGTGCTAATGTCACACAGCAATGGGCCGTGTGAAGGGACTGTGGATGGACACTTGAACCAAAGCTGTAATGGGCAGATGTATCTGTGGCAGGGAGATTGGGGAGGATGAGGCCAGGTAGTTTTCTCCCTCAACATGTCACAGACAGTCCAGCAGATATGTCCAATAGGACTCAGTAAGAGTTTTAACAACACCAGCTTAAAAGTCCAGGTTTATTTGGTAGCAAATGCCATCAGCTTTCGGAGCGCTGCTCCTTCGTCAGATGGAGTGGAAATGTGCTCTCAAACAGGGCACAGAGACACAAAATCAAGTTACAGAATACTGATTAGAATGCGAATCCCTACAGCCAGCCAGGTCTTAAAGATACAGACAGACAATGTGGGTGGAGGGAGCATTAAGCACAGGTTAAAAAGAGATGTGTATCGTCTCCAGACAGGACAGCCTGCAAGTCCAGGAGGCAAGCTGTGGGGGTTACTGATAATGTGACATAAATCCAACATCCTGGTTTAGGCCGTTCTCATGTGTGCGGAACTTGGGTATCAGTTTCTGCTCAGCCACTCTGTGCTGTCGTGTGTCATGAAGGCCACCTTGGAGAACGCTTACCCGAAGATCAGAGGCCGAATGCCCGTGACTGCTGAAGTGCTCCCCCACAGGAAGAGAACAGTCTTGCCTGGTGATTGTCGAGTGGTGTTCATTCAACCGTTGTCGTAGTGTCTGCATGGTTTCCCCAATGTACCATGCCTCGGGACATCCTTTCCTGCAGCATATAGGGTAGACAACGTTGGCTGAGTTGTAAGAGTAGGTACCGTGTACCTGGTAGATGGTGTTCTCACGTGAGATGATGGCATCTGTGTCGATGATCCGGCACATCTAAGTGGAGAGGATTTCCAAGAAGATCGCGCATATCGACATAGACATCAAGTTTCTACAAACATGCAAGAAAGCAGACAAGATACCGAAAGGACTACGGATCAACAACCCACTCAGGTCAACCTATAACACAGACTACGCTGAGAGACTTGGCAGTCGCACCTCTCTCACCCTCCTCAAATACCTCAAACACCAGCTCTACAGCAAACGCCACAGCCTGGAAACCAAGATAGAGTCCATATTGTCAACTTGCACTCAGGACGCAAACCAGCTGCGGAACTCTGCCAAGCAGACGAGACAAAGGAACTACACCATCTACATGCACACCGAGAACAGGAAACTTGAGAAACTCGGCATCACCACCAGCAGCAACCAAGCCTCCCCCGGTACCACAGTTGAAAACAGTACCACTGCAGGGAAGTCTATTGTCAACTTGTCAGACTACTCACTTCAGCCAGATGAAATCGAAGTTCTCAGCCGAGGGCTCAACTTTTGCCCCACTATCAAAATAGACCCCAGTCTCGCAGCGGACACTGAGGAATTCATCAGGCGAATGAGGCTGCAGGAGTTCTTCCACAAACCCCAAGAGGCCAACAGCAAACACAATGAGACAGCCAATGAACCGGAACAGCAGACAGAGAGATCCGCAGTGCAACCGAAGAGGAAAGAGTCAAATTGGACTCCTCCGGAAGGCCGCTGCCCTCGACTTGACATGTCCAAGCCATCAGGAGGTGCATCAACACCAAATTCATCAGCCGCACTCACAAGACAGCACCGAACATCACCCAAGCACAACGCAACGCCATCCACGCTCTCAAGACCAACCGCAACATTATCAAACCAGCAGACAAAGGAGGGGCCATCGGCATACTGAACAGAAAGGATGACTGCAAAGGAGTGTACCGACAACTGAACAACGAGGAACACTACAGACAGTTACCCACAGATCCGACCAAAGAACACACCTGTCAACTCAACACTGATCAAAACCTTTGAGACGGACCTTCGAAGCACCCTCCGTGCTCTCGACGCGTTGGAGATCTCTACTGCCCCCAAAGATACACAAGGCAAACACACCCGGCCGTCCCATCGTTTCAGGCAATGGAACCCTGTGCGAGAACCTCTCCGGCTATGTCGAAGGCATCTTGAAACCCATTTATACAAAGAACCCCCAGCTTTTGTTGCAACACTTGGATGTGCGTTGAGTTTGTGTAGGAGCAGTTGAACCAGGAGCACTCCTCGTCACAATGGATGTCTCGGCACTCTACACCAGCATCCCCCACGATGATGGCATTGCTGCAACTGCCTCAGTACTCAATGCTGTCAACTGCCAGTTTCCAGATGCAATTTTACAACTCATCCGCTTCATCCTGGACCACAAGATCTTCACCTTCAACAACCAGTTCTTCATCCAGACACACAGAACAGCCATGGGGACCAAATTCGCACCTCAATATGCCAACATCTTCATGCACCGGTTCAAACAAGACTTCTTCACCGCACAGGACCTGCAACCGATGCTATACACTAGATACATCGATGACATTATCTTCCTTTGGAGTCATGGTGAACAATCACTGAAACAACTCTATGACGACATCAACAAGCTCCATCCCACCATCAGACTCACCATGGACTACTCTCTGGAATCTGTTGCATTCTTGGACACACGCATCTCCATTAAGGACGGTCACCTCAGCACCTCACTGTACCGCAAGCCCACGGATAACCTCATGCTCCACTTCTCCAGCTTCCACCCTAAACACGTTAAAGAAGCCATCCTCTACGGACAAGCCCTCCGAATACACAGGATCTGCTCGGATGAGGAGGATCGCAACAGACACCTCCAGACGCTGAAAGATGCCCTCATAAGAATAGGATATGGCACTCGACTCCTCGATGGACAGTTGCGACGTGCCAGTGAAAAACCACACCGACCTCCTCAGAAGACAAACACGGGACACGGTGGACAGAGTACCCTTCGTCGTCCAGTACTTCCCCGGAACGGAGAAGCTACGGCATCTCCTCCGGAGCCTTCAACATGTCATTGATGAAGACGAACATCTCGCCGAGGCCGTCCCCACACCTTTCCTTCAAACAACCGCACAACCTCAAACAGACCATTGTCCACAGCAAACTACCCATCCTGCAGGCTAACAGTGACCACGACACCACACAACCCTGCCACCACACAACCCTGCCACAGCAACCTCTGCAAAACATGCCGGATCATCGACATAGATGCCATCATCTCACGTGAGAACACCATCTACCAGGCACATGGTACCTACTCTTGCAACTCAGCCAACATTGTCGACCTGATACGCTGCAGGAAAGGATGTCCCAAGGCATGGTATATTGGGAAAATCATGCAGACGCTGCGACAACGGATGAATGAACACCACTCAACAATCACCAGGCAAGACTGTTCTCTTCCTGTGGGGGAGCACTTCAGCAGTCATGGGCATCCAGCCTCAGATCTTCAGGTAAGCGTTCTCCAAGGCGGCCTTCACAACACACGACAGCACAGAGTCACTGAGCAGAAACTGATAGCCAAGTTCTGCACACATGAGGACAGCCCAAACCAGGATGTTGGATTTACGTCACATTATCAGTAACCCCCACAGCTTGCCTCCTGGACTTGCAGGCTGTCCTGTCTGGAGACAATACACATGTCTTTAACCTGTGCTTAAATCTCCCTCCACCCACATTGTCTGTATCTTTAAGACCTGGCTGGTTGTAGGGATTCACATTCTAATCAGTATTCTGTAACTTAATTTTGTGTCTCTGTGCACTGTTTGAGAGCACATTTCCACTCCATCTAACGAAGGAGCAGCGCTCCAAAAGCTTATAGAACAGTACAGCACAGAACAGGCCCTTCGGCCCACGATGTTGTGCCGAGCATTATCTGAAACCAAGATCAAGCTATCCCACTCCCCATCATCCTGGTGTGCTCCATGTGCCTATCCAATAACCGCTTAAATGTTCCTAAAGTGTCTGACTCCACTATCACTGCAGGCAGTCCATTCCACACCCCAACCACTGTGTAAAAAACCTACCTCTGATATCCTTCTTATATCTCCCACCATGAACACTATAGTTATGCCCCTTAGTAATAGCTCCATCCACCCGAGGAAATAGTCTTTGAACGTTCACTCTATCTATCCCCTTCATCATTTTATAAACCACTATTAAGTCTCCCCTCAGCCTCCTCCACTCCAGAGAGAACAGCCCGAGCCCCCTCAACCTTTCCTCACAAGACCTACCCTCCAAACCAAGCAGCATCCTGGTAAATCTCCTCTGCACTCTTTCCAGCGCTTCCACATCCTTCTTATAGTGAGGTGACCAGAACTGCACACAATATTCCAAATGTGGTCTCACCAAGGTCCTGTACAGTTGCAGCATAACCCCACGGCTCTTAAACTCCAACCCCCTGTTAATAAAAGCTAACACACTATAGGCCTTCTTCACAGCTCTATCCACCCGAGTGGCAACCTTTAGAGATCTGTGGATATAGACCCCAAGATATCTCTCTTCCTCCAGTCTTCAGAACCCGACCTTTGACCCTGTATTCAACATTTAAATTAGTCCTACCAAAATGAATCAACTCACATTTATCAGGGTTAAACTCCATTTGCCATTTTTCAGCCCAGCTTTGCATCCTATCTATGTCTCTTTGCAGCCTACAACAGCCCTTCACCTCATCCACTACTCCACCAATCTTGGTGTCATCAGCAAATTTACTGATCCACCATTCAGCCCCCTCCTCTAAGTCATTAATAAAAATCACAAAGAGCAGAGGTATTTGCTACCAAATAAACCTGTTGGACTTTAAGCTGGTGTTGTTAAAACTCTTACTGTGTTCACCCCAGTCCAACGCCGGCACCTACACAATAGGACTCAGCCAGCTTGACCAGTAGAACATTCTCCCAGGTCAATTCCTCATCTCTGTTCACTCAGTGAAAGTGATGCAGAGTTAGGCAGCCAGGGAGGACAGCTGCTTTAGTGATCTGCCCCTCTCCATGGGGTGAACGTCACCATTGGAGAGAAGGAGGCAGCACCAGGAAACAGCCACAGCAGCCAGGCTCAGCCCCACAAGGACATCCCCAGACCTGATCACACCCCCTCCCCCAAACCTGGCTCTGAAACAGGCAGAAAACCAGCAGCAGCCCCATCAAATCCAGAGAGTTAGTGTTTCTCTCTCAACCCTCAGTAAACCAATCATTCAGCAGGCCCAGTTCTGGGCTGGGACTGGCTCACCCCAGCCATTAGTTCCATGAAGCCATCAAACTAACATGGAGGATGCATTGACCAATCAGCTCCCAGACACTGGAAACAAGCACAGTTCTTTATTGATCATTTGATGACTGGTTGAACAGAGTTTGTTTGTGTTTCCTGTACAGGAACAAGGTGATCAATGAAGCAGAGATCAGAGAGACAGCTGTCACAGTCAGGGTCACAATCAGGACCACCTCAGACTCCACACCTACAAAGCAATGAGAAACCAATGGTTACTGAAGCTACCACTGAGGGGGAAATGGAAACCAGCAGTCAGCCAACTCACCCCCTGGAGACCTCTCCTGTATCTTTCCCTCAGCCTCATTCAGGGAGGCTGTTGCCAGGTTGGTCCCATCAGTATCCAGAATGAGCAGGGGTCCAAGTGAGGCCTCAGCCTCCCACTTCAATCCAGCTTCACTCTCTGCAATATCAACCATTCCAGTTAGAGAGGGGAAAGGGGGAAGCTCCCACATCTAGAGGATCAATGTCCTACCAGCTTCAACTACAAGATCTCTCCTTCCTCTGGATCCAAATCCCAAATCCCTTGTGGCCCCACAGTTCCCCACATGGCAACAGGCACAAATGTCAAAGCTCGATTCCTCCAATGGGGTCCAGCTAAACAAGAGAAATCAGTCAACCAGGTTGTGCATCACTTCTCCACACAAACACATCCCTGAGGGAGAGAGGGGGAAACTTACACATTCTGCATCTTCAGCAAAGTACAAGCTTTGTTCCTGGAATCTCTCCGATCCACTGGAACAACTTTCAGGTGACAGGTGATAAAAATCTGAGGGACACATTCAACACAAGTGGTTATTTAGTGACTCCCTCCCAACATGGAGACCCCAATGAGCAGCTTCCTCTTACCAAGGAACGCTCATCTCCAAAGAAACGGAAGGCATCCAGGTCAAAGCGGAGCTTGTCCGGCTCCCGCTCATCTCCTGGCAACACAAAGGTTGAAAAGGAGTCCTCAGCTTTGCTGTCCAGGAGGCAGCTGAAGAAAGATGGAAAAAGGGACAAGAAGTGAATCCAGAGAAGCCATTGAGATGGGAGCAGCTGGAGAAAGCAGAGCTCCTTACCCATTGTAGTCAATGATGCTGTATCTCGGGCTGGAGTCCTTGTCTGGCCTCAATGTCGCTACACAGCGGTCAATGTAGAGCTTCAGGACCATGTGGTTGCTCATTGAAACAGAGGCCTCAATGTGAATGAGCTCACCCAGGTAGTAGACAGTCGAAGTGCGCTCTGTAAGCCAGTCACCTGAAGTACAAGAGGACAAGGGTTGGAGACAGTGGGTGTAACTCCCAGTGAGTGAGGACAGGAAATCACTCCCCATCCACCCATCACATACCATTCATTAGGCGCAGAGAGAATGACAGATGCCCTTCTCCAGACCTGGTGGAGCTGAATGGGATCCAGGTGGGCTTGATGGGGTTACTGCTCACATTGCCCTTCCTGGAAAGACAGTGCAGGCATTTTAGGACAAGGTCAGAGGTCACTAGCAGCTGGAGATCTTATTGACAATCGAGTAAAGATTCTCACCTAAAATAACGACACTCAATGGGAACGACCACTCCATTGGTTCTCACAATAACAGATCCATGATACTCTGGGCTGTGGCTCAGGTGGGTGCTGTAGATCAGGAAATCTCCAGTCATCTGAAAGACAGCAGCTTAAGGAATGAAAAACTGATCTGAAATGAAAATGTTCTACACTGGGGTTAACAATGAACTCATCTCATTAAAACAATTCTTCAGCAGGATTGACAGGGTCAGTGTGAAGAGGCTGCTTCTCCCAAGCTGGAGTGTGTTAGCAGGGAGTCTTCTCAAGTCAGGGGTCAGTCATTTAGGATTTATGTGACGACGAATTTCCTTCAGCAGCTGATGAATCTTTGGAATTCTCTCCAGCCCCAGAGGGCTGGGAATGGTCACTCAGAGGATATTCAGGACAGAGGCATTTATTTTTGGCCATTGAGGGAATCATGTTGTGAGGACAGGAACATGGAGGCTGTGGGAAGCTCAGTCTTGATCTTAATGACTGGGGAACAGGCAGAAGGGCCTTATCTGGTTAGCAGTGTTGCTATGCAACCTCATCCCTTCCTGCAAGAAGAGATGATTAGCACAAGACCAGAATCAATTAACAGGGAAGTGGTTCAATGAAAGCTTCAGTTAACAGGAAAATGAGCCACAAGTTGTCAGTAATCTGGAGCATGGAAATAGAACAGTTTGGAATCAGAACCCCATTTATTCCAATGACTGGGAAAGTGGGAAGTGTGGAGTTCTTATTTCGTCCAATCCATCTCAAATCCCATTTCATTCAGACTCAACCCATTTGGACTAAATTGGACTGAAACTCAACCCTCAGTTGAGTTGATCTGAATGAGGGGAAATCAAACTGTAAAAATCTTCAAACTAGGAACAGCTTGGAGGAAGCAAAGAGAAGCTTCCAGAACAATGGGGTTGGAGAGACTCAGACCAGAGAAAGTAAAGTACAATCCTGAATAGAAAGCTAGTTTGGGGTTTATAAAGCAGGAGACAGCTATCTCCTCAATATCAATGACATCTCACCCAGTGCTGGAGTGAAGAGTGGGGAACAACCTACAGCCCCAGCTCAGAGGCAGAGTTTGAGGATTCACATTACCTGCAATCTGCTGCCACACTCATGGAGTCCATAGTCAAAGAGGACAGTGTGGTTCTGAGAGTAGATCCTGGTTGGCCGACAACCTGCTGTCCCCAGGGTCAGATCAGCAGCTTTAACCAGGTGCCTGGTTCCAAATAAATCCAGCTGGACCCTGAGCAGCAGCTTGTCCTCTCCACACTGCACCCTCACACTCTGCACTGGAGACACACCTTGACCCTCAGACACACGGAAATGGGAATCAAAGGGAGGCCCAGGAGGAGGGAATGTCTGAGGCCTAGGGGTGGCTTTGACTATTATCCATGGAAACCTGTGGCCTGGAAACTGTTGCCAAGTATCAGAGCAACAAACAGCTCCAACTAACACAAGCACTGGGAAGAAACCCCTCACTCCAAAATCCCCCATCATCCCAAACAACTGAACCATCCCTTCAGGCACCAAGCGACACCTTTTATACACACAGCCCACACTCAGCTGACAGCAATTATTCCAGAATCAATAACAACAATTGAACCAATTACCCAACTCTTTCGATAGCTCTTTCGGCACCAATCAAGTAAACGAACTCAAATTAACTTAGGGACAAAGTAAAAGGGGCGGCTCCCCAAAAGGAAGGGGGGAACAGCCCGAACCAAAATCAAAGTCGAAAGGAAACTTAAAACGTCAAACCAAAAGGTGATTATCGGGGTCGATAATACACCCCAGCCCCTGCGGCGCCCAGCGGTCGCGGAAGGTGTCAACCGCGCCCGTGGACACCGCATGCTCCCTCTCCAAGGACACCTGGCCGCGAATGTAGCCGCGGTAGAGGGGCAGACAGTCGGGGTGGACGGCCCCGTCGATCGCCCGCTGCCTGGACCTATTGATGGCGCGTCTCGCCAGGCCCAGGAGCAGGTTCACGAGGAGGTCGGCATCCCGACCCGCCCCTCTCCGCACCAGGTGCCCGTAGATCAGGAGCGTGGGACTGAAGTGCAAACAAAACATCAATAAGAGGTGTTTGAGGAAACCAAAAAAGGGTGTGCAGCCTAAAACACAGAACGTAGACATGGTCCACGGACTCCACGAGGCCACAGAAAGGGCAGTCTCGGGAGCCCGTGTACCGGAAAAACCTACGGTTGCACGGCACTGCTGCGTGCAGCACCGTCCACCCCAGGTCCCTGAGATAATTGGGGGAGATCCCTCCGTAGAGGTACCTCCCCTGGGGACCTCCGCCGCCCGGCGGCAACAAGGCCTGCCAAGGTGTATCCGGGCGACAGGCGAGGATGCGGTAGTGGAAGGTGTGCAGCAGCAGCCCGTACAGGAAACGCCTCAGCGAGGTGGAAAAAGGCACGGAGGACACTTCCGTGAGACGGCACAACCTGTGGGGCACCTGACCCGGGAGGGGGGGTCTAGGCTTTGGCCTCTTTTTAGGTCAAACCAAATAAACAAACTCAACTTAAATCAGGACAAAGTAAAGGGGGCAGCTCCCCAAAAGGAGGGGAACAGCCCGAACAAAAATCAAAGTACAAAGGAAATTTGTATTTCTGTGGCCTCGTGCAGTCCGTGGACCATGTCTACGTTGTGTGTTTTAGGCTGCACACCCTTTTTGGTTTCCTCAAACACCTCTTATTGATGATCTGTTTGCACTTCAGTCCCACACTCCTGATCTACGGGCACCTGGTGCGGAGAGGGGCGGGTCGGGATGCCGACCTCCTCGTGAACCTGCTCCTGGGCCTGGCGAGATAGCCAATGTGGTCCCGTTATTTAAGAAGGGTAGGAAGGATAACGCGGGTAATTATAGGCCGGTGAGCTTGACGTCCGTGGTGGGGAAGTTGTTGGAGAAGATTCTTAGAGATAGGATGTATGCGCATTTCTTGATTGGGAGAGGTTGTTTGAGGGTAAATCCACATCTGGTATGTGGCAGTCTTTTAAGGAACGGTTGTTAGTGCTACAGGACAAGCATGTGCCTGTAAAAAAGAAGGATAGGAAGGGTAGGATTAGAGAACCGTGGATAACCAGGGAAATTGAGGGACTGGTCAAAAAGAAAAGAGAGGTGTATGTTAGGTCCAAGCAGCTAAAAACGGAGGGAACTCTGGAGGAGTACAATGAAAGTAGGAAAGTACTCAAACGGGGAATTAGAAGAGCAAAAACGGGTCACGAAATGTTCTTGGCAGACAGGATTAAGGAGAATCCCAAGGCATTTTATTCATACGTTAGGAACAAAAGGGTTGTTAGGGAAAAAATTGGACCTCTCAGGGACAAAAGTGGGGACTTATGCTTGGAGCCCAAAGAAGTAGGGGAGATCCTAAATGAATACTTTGCGTCGGTATTCACAAAGGAGAGGGAAGTGTTGACTGGGAGTGTCTCTGAGGGGAGTGTTGAACCGTTGGAAAAAATCTCCATTACAAAGGAGGAAGTGTTAGGTTTGTTAGAGAATATAAAGACTGACAAATCCCCAGGGCCTGATGGAATCTATCCAAGGCTGCTCAGGGAGACGAGAGGTGAAATCGTTGGGCCTCTGACGCAAATCTTTGTCTCGTCACTGGACACAGGTGAGGTCCCAGAGGATTGGAGGATAGCCAATGTGGTCCCGTTATTTAAGAAGGGTAGGAAGGATAACCCGGGTAATTATAGGCCGGTGAGCTTGACGTCCGTGGTGGGGAATTTTTTGGAGAAGATTCTTAGAGATAGGATGTATGCGCATTTAGAAAGGAATAAACTCATTAACGATAGTCAGCATGGTTTTGTGAGAGGGAGGTCATGCCTCACTAACCTGGTGGTGTTTTTTGAAGAAGTGACCAAAATGGTTGACAAAGGAAGGGCCGTGGATGTTGTCTATATGGACTTTAGTAAAGCGTTTGACAAAGTCCCTCATGGTAGGCTAGTGAAAAAGGTTGGATCTCATGGGATAAAGGGGGAGGTGGCTAGATGGGTGGAGAACTGGCTTGGTCATAGAAGACAGAGGGTGGTAGTGGAAGGGTCTTTTTCCGGCTGGAGGCCTGTGACTAGTGGTGTACCGCAGGGCTCTGTATTGGGACCTCTGCTGTTTGTGATTTATATAAATGATCTGGAAGAAGGAGTAACTGGGGTGATCAGTAAGTTTGCGGACGACACAAAACTGGCAGGACTTGCAGATAGTGAGGAACATTGTCAGAGGCTACAGAAGGATATAGATAGGCTGGAAATTTGGGCAAGGAAATGGCAGATGGAGTTCAATCCTGATAAATGCGAAGTGATGCATTTTGGTGGGAATAATGTAGGGAGGAGCTACACGATAAATGGAAGAACCATAAAGGGTGTAGAGATGCAGAGGGACCTGGGTGTGCAAGTCCACAGATCTTTGAAGGTGACGTCACAGGTGGAGAAGGTGGTGAAGAAGGCATATGGCATGCTTGCCTTTATAGGACGGGGCATAGAGTATAAGAGTTGGGGTCTGATGTTGCAGATGTATAGAACGTTGGTTCGGCCGCATTTGGAATACTGCGTCCAGTTCTGGTCGCCACACTACCAGAAGGACGTGGAGGCTTTGGAGAGAGAGTACAGAGGAGGTTTACCAGGATGTTGCCTGGTATGGAGGGGCTTGGTTATGAGGAGAGATTGGGGAAACTGGGGTTGTTCTCCTTGGAAAGACGGAGGATGAGGGGAGACTTAATAGAGGTGTATAAAATTATGAAAGGCATAGATAGGGTGAACGGTGGGAAGCTTTTCCCCGGGTCGGTGGTGACGTTCACGAGGGGTCATAGGTTCAAGGTGAAGGGGGGGAGGTTTAACACAGATATCAGAAGGACATATTTTACACAGAGGGTCGTGGGGGCCTGGAATGTGTTGCCGGGCAAGGTGGTGGAGGCGGACACACTGGGAACGTTTAAGACTTATCTAGACAGCTATATGAACGGAGTGGGAATGGAGGGATACAAAAGAGTGGTCTAGTTTGGACCAGGGAGCGGCGCGGGCTAATTGTTCCTTGTTTCTCGTTTCAAGGCTTCATTCTATGATCATCATGCTGGTGCCAGTACAGAGCGAGACTGCGGATAGTTGGGAACCTGTCTCGGGGGCAGGGAATTCATATGGTGTTCGTGGAAGTGGAAATGACTAGGGTTGGGAAGCATTTTCCGATCAGGGCCAGTGTGATCTCCTGGACTCGTTTCGATCGCCTCAGGGGGTCGGAGAGGAATTTCCCAGATTTCTTTTCCTCATATTGGCCCTGGGGTTTTCACTCTGGGTTTTCGCCTCTCCCTGGAGATCACATGGTCTGGAATGGGGGGGTGGGGGTGAGTTAATAGGTTGTGATGAACAAAGCATCGTAGCTGTGAGGGACAGATCGGTGGATAGGATATTGGTATGTAGATAGGCTGGAAAATTGGGCGGGGATCCTGGATTCAGGATTCAATCCTGGACCGGGGAGCGGCGCGGGCTTGGAGGGCCGAAGGGCCTGTTCCTGTGCTGTATTGTTCTTTGTTCTTTTGTTCTTTGAAACTTAAAGACATCAATTTAAAATGTGATTATCAAGGTCAATAATACACCCCAACCCCTGCAGTGCCCAACGGGTGCGGAAGGCGTCAACCACGCCCGTGGACACCGCATGCTCCCTCTCCAGAGACACCTGGCCGCGAATGTAGCCGCGGTAGAGGGGCAGACAGTCGGGATGGACGGCCCCCTCAATCGCCCGCTGCCTGGACCTGTTAATGGCGTGTTTCGCCAAGCCCAGGAGCAGGTTCACGAGGAGCTCGCCACCCCGACCCGCCCCTCTCCGCACCAGGTGCCCGGAGACCAGGAGCGTGGGACTGAAGTGCAAACAAAACATCAATAAAAGGTTCTTCAGGAAAACAAAATGGAAGTGCAACCTGAGACACAAAATGTCGACATGGTCCATGGACTCCACAAGTCCACAGAAGGGGCAGTCTTCGGAGCCCGTGAACCAGTGAATCCTACGGTTGTGCGGAACTGCTGCATGCATCACCCTCCACCCCAGGTCTCCCATGTAATTGGTGGAGATCCTTCCGTAGAGGGACCTCCACTGGGGACCTCCGCCGCCCGGCGGCAACAAGGCCCGCCAAGGTGTATCCGGGCGATGGGCGAGGATGCGGTAGTGGAAGGTGTGCAGCAGCAGCCCGTACAGGAAACGCCTCAGCGAGGTGGAAAAAGGCACGGAGGGAATTTCCGTGAGGCGGCACACACTGTGGGTCACCTGACCCGGGAGGGGGAGGGAAAGGTTTTGGACCAATGTGGAATTCCGTCCAAACAGGGGAACGCTTGGGCAGGATCCCACCGCACGCCTGCGCCGCCTCGAGACCACGTGCACTTTCGGGGCCGAGCACGACCGTTCTAAGGTCTTGGATGGCTTTGGCCGCGCGCCAGACGGCCACCCCCGCGCGCTCAGCCAGCACGCGGGGGCTCATCCTGCCCGCTCCTCCGCCATCCAGCACGTCCCCGATCTTGGTCACCCCGGCGGCCACAGCCCCCCTCTCCGTCAGCCACCTGAAGTTATACAGCTGGAGGAGCGGATTCCTGAGCAGTGGCTCTCGCACGAGGGTCGCTACTCCTGATGCTGTGTCGTGAGGCGACCGTGTTCCAGACAGTGAGGAGGTCCTGGTAAAAGACGGGCAACTCCCGCAAGGAGGTCGGAATACACCCCAGATTTATATGCAGCAGCTGCACGTCGTAATTCAGGCCGTGCAACTGGCGGAAGAAATCCGTTGCCAGGGCACACCATCGTGGAGGAGGCTCGACGTAAAGGTATCTCTGCAGGGTCTGGAGGTGGAAGGTCGCTACCTGTGTGCGAAGGCACACGAGACCCTGACCGCCCTCCGCAAGCGGGAGATGCAGAACCTCGGCAGAGACCCAGTGCAGTCGGTTGTCCCAGAAAAACCGCACAAGGGTTTTCTGGAGATTTGTGACAAAGCCAGGGGGAGGGGTCAAAGGGACCAGCCGGTACCACAACATGGAGGCGAGCAGCTGGTTAATGATGAGAACTCGCGCTCTGCAGGACAGCACTCGGAGCAGTCCTGTCCAGTGACTCAGGTGTGCAGAGACTTTGGCCTCCAGCTCCTGCCAGGTTGCCGGCCAGGATTCCTCGGCTGGGCAGAGATGGGCCCCCAAGTCGAGGAGGTTGGTCCTGCTCCAGGTGAAAGGCCTGAGCACCTCCGGAGGAAGGTCCGTCTCCCACGGACCAACCAGGAGTCCGGAGCACTTGGCGCAGTTGATCCCCTGTGGTCGTTCCCCTTAGCAACAAGTATTCCACTTTGGATACAGGTGAGGGGGGCGACCTACCAGTGGTGAGCCGCAGTGACCAGATCGCCAGCGTTGAGTCCGTCCCTGTGGCTCAGAAGGGAAAGGGGGAGAGCGGTAGAGCTATAGTTATTGGGGATTCATTTGTTAGAGGGATAGATAGGAGGTTCTGTGGCAACAAGAGAGACTCACGGATGGTATGTTGCCTCCCGGATGCCAGGGTCCGTGACATCTCCGACCGTGTCTTCAGGATTCTAAAGGGGGAGGGGGAACAGTCACAAGTCGTGGTGCACGCCGGCACCAAAGAAATAGGTAAGAGAGGGGACGGGGATTTAAAACAGGAATTCAGGGAGCTAGGGTGGAAGCTGAGAGCCAGGACAAAACAGGTTGTCATCTCTGGTATGTTGCCGGTGCCACGGGATAGCGAGCTGAGGAACAGGGAGAGAGTGCAGTTAAACACATGGATGCAGGGATGGTGTAGGAGGGAGGGTTTCAGCTATGTGGATAATTGGAACACTTTCTGGGGAAGGTGGGACCTGTACCAACAGGACGGGGTACACCTGAACCAGAAGGGCACCAATATCCTGGGAGGGAAATTTGCTACAGCTCTTCGGGGGGGTTTAAACTAATTTGTCAGGGGGATGGGAAAAGGAGTTGTAGTCCGGAGGTCAGTGAGTGTAGTGAGGTACTGGGAAGGGTATCATGGTCAAAGGTGGGTACCAGCAGACAAGAAGGTGGGTTGAAGTGTGTCTACTTCAATGCAAGGAGCATCCGAAATAAGGTAGGTGAACTTGGGGCGTGGATTGGCACTTGGGACTACGATGTTGTGGCCATTACGGAAACATGGGTAGAACAAGGACATGAATGGTTGTTGGAAGTTCCGGGGTATAGATGTTTCAGTAAGTGTAGGGTAGCTGGTAAAAGAGGTGGAGGAGTGGCACTGTTAATCAAGGAGAGTGTAACGGCTGCAGAAAGGCATTTCGAAGGGGATCTGCCTCCAGAGGTAATATGGGCTGAGGTTAGAAATAGGAAAGGAGCGGTCACGTTGTTAGGAGTTTACTATAGGCCCCCAAATAGTAATAGAGATGTGGAGCAAGAAATTGCTAAGCAAATTATGGATAGGTGTGGAGGTCACAGGGTAGTTGTCATGGGGGACTTTAACTTTCCAAATATTGATTGGAGCCTTTATAGGTCGAATAGTTCGGATGGGGCTGTTTTTGTGCAGTGTGTGCAGGAGGGGTTCCTGACACAATATGTGGATAAGCCGACAAGAGGTGGGGCCACATTGGATTTGGTAATGGGAAATGAACCGGGCCAAGTGTTGGATTTGGTTGTGGGAGAACACTTTGGAGATAGTGACCACAATTCGGTGTCTTTTGTTATTGCAATGGAGAGGGAGAGGGCCATGCGGCAGGGCATAGTTTACAATTGGGGGAGAGGTAATTATGATGCAATCAGGCGGGAATTAGGAAGCATAGGATGGGAACAAAAATTGTCAGGGAAAGGCACTAATGAAAAGTGGAACTTTTTCAAGGAACAAATACTGCGTGTCCTTGATAGGTATGTCCCTGCCAGGCAGAGAGGAAATGGCCGAGTGAGGGAACCATGGTTCACAAAAGAGGTGGAATGTCTTGTCAAGAGGAAGAAGGAAGCATGTGTAAGGTTGAGAAAACAAGGTTCAGTTGGCTCGATGGAGGGTTACAAGTTAGCAAGGAATGAGCTGAAAAAGGGGCTTAGGAGAGCGAGGAGGGGGCATGAGAAGTCCTTGGCGGGTCGGATCAAGGAAAACCCCAAGGCTTTTTACTCTTATGTGAGGAATAAAAGAATGACCAGGGTGAGGTTGGGGCCGGTCAAGGACGGCAGTGGGAATTTGTGCATGGATTCAGAAGAGATAGGAGAGGTGATGAATGAATACTTTTCTTCAGTGTTCACCAAGGAGAGGGGCCATGTTTTTGAGGAAGAGAGGGTGTCACAGGCTGATAGGCTGGAGGAAGTAGATGTTCGGAGGGAAGATGTACTAGCAATTTTGAAAAAACTGAAAGTTGATAAGTCCTCTGGGCCTGATGAAATATATCCTAGGAGTCTTTGGGAGGCAAGGGATGAGATAGCAGAGCCTTTGGCATTGATCTTTGCGTCCTCACTGTCCAGGGGGGTGGTGCCAGAGGACTAGAGAGTGGCGAATGTTGTTCTTCTGTTTAAGAAAGGGAATAGAAATGACCCTGGTAATTATAGGCCGGTTAGTCTTACTTCGGTGGTCGGTAAGTTGATGGAAAAGGTCCTCAGGGATAGGATTTACGACCATTTAGAAAGATGCAGCTCAATCCGGGATAGTCAGCACGGATTTGTGAAGGGCAAGTCTTGCCTCACAAATTTGATAGAATTTTTTGAAGAGGTAACTAAGTATGTAGATGAAGGTAGTGCAGTTGATGTCATATACATGGATTTTAGTAAGGCGTTTGATAAAGTCCACCATGGTCGGCTTATGAAGAAAGTAAGGATGTGTGGGATAGAGGGAAGTTTGGCCGATTGGATAGGTAACTGGCTATCTAACAGAATGTGGAGATGCCGACGTTGGACTGGGGTAAACACAGTAAGAAGTTGTCACAATGGATGTCTCGGCACTCTACACCAGCATCCCCCATGACGATGGCATTGCTGCAACGGCCTCAGTGCTCAGCGCCAACAACTGCCAGTTTCCAGATGCAATTTTACATCTCATCCGCTTCATCCTGGACCACAATATCTTCACCTTCAACAACCAGTTCTTCATCCAGACACACGGAACAACCATGGGGACCAAATTCGCACCTCAATATGCCAACATCTTCATGCACAGGTTCGAACAAGACTTCTTCACCGCACGGGACCTTCAACCGATGCTATACACTAGATACATCGATGACATTTTCTTCCTTTGGACTCATGGTGAGCAATCACTGAAACAACTCTATGATGACATCAACAAGTTCCATCCCACCATCAGACTCACCATAGACTCCTATCCAGAATCGGTTGCATTCTTGGACACACGCATCTCCATTAAGGACGGTCACCTCAGCACCTCACTGTACCGCAAACCCACGGATAACCTCACGATGCTCCACTTCTCCAGCTTCCACCCTAAACACGTTAAAGAAGCCATCCCCTACAGAGAAGCCCTCCGTATACACAGGATCTGCTCGGATGAGGAGGATCGCAACAGACACCTCCAGATGCTGAAAGATGCCCTCATAAGAACAGGATATGGCGCTCGACTCATTGATCAACAGTTCCAACGCGCCACAGCGAAAAACCGCACCGACCTCCTCAGAAGACAAACACGGGACACAGTGGACAGAGTACCCTTCGTTGTCCAGTACTTCCCCGGAGCGGAGAAGCTACGGCATCTCCTCCGGAGCCTTCAACATGTCATTGATGAAGACGAACATCTCGCCAAGGCCATCCCCACACCCCCACTTCTTGCCTTCAAACAACCGCACAACCTCAAACAGACCATTGTCCGCAGCAAACTACCCAGCCTTCAGGAGAACAGTGACCATGACACCACACAACCCTGCCACAGCAACCTCTGCAAGACGTGCCGGATCATCAACACAGATGCCATCATCTCACGTGAGAACACTATCCACCAGGTACACGGTACATACTCTTGCAACTCGGCCAACGTTGTCTACCTGATACGCTGCAAGAAAGGATGTCCCGAGGCATGGTACATTGGGGAAACTATGCAGACGCTGCGACAACGGATGAATGAACACCACTCGACAATCACCAGGCAAGACTGTTCTCTTCCTGTTGGGGAGCACTTCAGCGGTCACGGGCATTCGGCCTCTGATATTCGGGTAAGCGTTCTCCAAGGTGGCCTTCGCGACACACGACGGCGCAGAGTCGCTGAGCAGAAACTGATAGCCAAGTTCCGCACACACGAGGACGGCCTCAACCGGGTTCATGGCACACTATTTGTAACCCCCACAGAGTTTCACTGGCTGTCTTGTCTGGAGACAATACACATCTTTTTAGCCTGTCTTGATGCTCTCTCCACTCACATTGTTTTGTTTCTTAAAGACTTGATTAGTTGTAAGTATTCGCATTCCAACCATTATTCATGTAAATTGAGTTTGAGTCTTTATATGCTCTGTTTGTGAACAGAATTCCCACTCACCTGAAGAAGGGGCTTGCAGCTCCGAAAGCTTGTGTGGCTTTTGCTACCAAATAAACCTGTTGGACTTTAACCTGGTGTTGTTAAACTTCTTACTGTATCTAACAGAAGACAGAGGGTGGGGGTGGATGGAAAATTTTCAGACTGGAAACCGGTTACCAGCGGAGTGCCACAGGGATCAGTGCTTGGTCGTCTGCTATTTGTAATTTTTATAAATGACTTGGAGGAGGGGGCTGAAGGGTGGATCAGTAAATTTGCTGATGACACCAAGATTGGTGGAGTAGTGGATGAGGTGGAGGGCTGTTGTAGGCTGCAAAGAGATATAGATAGGATGCAGAGCTGGGCTGAAAAATGGCAAATGGAGTTTAACCCTGACAAATGCGAGGTGATTCATTTTGGTAGGACAAATTTAAATGTGGATTACAGGGTCAAAGGTAGGTTTCTGAAGAATGTGGAGGAACAGAGAGATCTTGGGGTTCATATCCATAGGTCTCTGAAGGTTGCCACTCAAGTGGATAGAGCCGTGAAGAAGGCCTATAGTGTGTTGGCATTCATTAACAGGGGGTTTGAGTTTAAGAGCCGTGGGGTTATGCTGCAACTGTACAGGACCTTGGTGAGACCACATTTGGAATATTGTGTGCAGTTCTGGTCACCTCACTACAAGAAGGATGTGGAGACACTGGACAGAGTGCAAAGGAGATTTACCAGGATGCTGCCTGGTTTGGAGGGTAGGTCTTATGAGGAAAGGTTGAGGGAACTTGGGCTTTTCTCTTTGGAGTGGAGGAGGTTGAAAGGAGACTTGATAGAGGTTTATAAGATGATGAGGGGGATAGATAGAGTGAACGTTCAAAGACTATTTCCTCGGGTGAATGGAGCGGTAACTAGCGGGCATAACTATAGGGTTCATGGTGGGAGATATAGGAAGGATGTCCGAGGTAGGTTCTTTACGCAGAGAGTGGTTAGGGTGTGGAATGGACTGCCTGCAGGGATAGTGGAGTCAGCAACTTTAGGAACATTTAAGAAGCTATTGGATAGGCACATGGAGTACTTCGGGATGATAGGGAGGAAATAGCTTGATCTGGGTTTCAGACAAAGCTTGGCACAACATCGTGGGCCTAAGGGCCTGTTCTGTGCTGTACTGTTCTATATTCTCTGTTCTATGTTCTACACAATGCAACAATCACCAATCCTCATCGTGGCTCAGTTATCACGTGGATGGTTTTTAGCTGAGACCTCTGGGTCTTGTCCATGGCACGTTACGACAAGGACATGCCAAGGTAGGCGGTGGCACAATGGTATCGTCTCTAGATTTGTAATCCAGAGACCCAGGTTCAAATCCCACCACGGCCGCTGGTGAAATTTGAATTCAATAAAAATATGGAATTAAAAGTCTAACAATGACCATGAAATGATTGCCAATTGTTGGAAAAACCCATCTGGTTCACTAATGACCTTTAGGGAAGGAAATCTGCCATCCTTACCCGGTCTGGCCTCCATGAGACTCCAGACCCACAGGTGTGTGGGTGACTCTCAAATGCCCTCTGAAATGGGGGGCAGTGAGGGATGGACAATAAACGCTGGGTCCAGCCGGCAACTCCCACATCCCATAAATGAATAAAAATATAACAATATAGAAAGAACAAGCAGATTATTTGATCCAGGTGGAAAGTTGTTTGTTTATCTTATTTTATTAACATGTTAAAGGTTGGAATGATTTATCCAGTGGTTTGCATGAAGTCAAATTGCTGCATATTTGTTGAAGCTGACAATGAAATAGCAATCGGTGGCGGGATGTTTTGCTCTGGACATGTTTTAATTTCTATTTGTTTCCCCAGCAACATTTCAAGATGAGAGTGATGGGATATTTCAGCACAGACTTCAATTCGTGACGGAATTTATTCTGAGTTGCTGCATAAATGCAGGTATTTGTGCAAGAACTCAAAAGCTGAAGCATGAAACCGATTTCTTGTAGGACATCCAAAATGCTAATTAGAAACATAGAAAACACTACAGCACAAAACAGGCCCTTCGGCCCCACTAGTTGTGCCGAACATATCCCTACCTTCTAGACCTACCTATAACCCTCCATCCTATTAAGTCCCATGTACTCATCCAGGAGTCTCTTAAAAGACCCTATTGAATTTGCCTCCACCACCACTGACGGCAGCCGATTCCACTCGCCCACCACCCTCTGAGTGAAAACTTTGCCCCAAACTGCTCCCCTGTACCTAGCCCCCAACACTTTAAACCTGTGTCCTCTTGTAGCAGCCATTTCCACCTTGGGAAAAAGCCTCTGAGAGTCCACCCGATCTATGCCTCTCAACATCTTATATACCTCTATTAGGTCTCCTCTCACCCTACATCTCTCCAAGGAGAAAAGACCAAGCTCCCTCAGCTTATCCTGATAAGGCATGCCACTCAATCCAGGCAACATCCTTGTAAATCGCCTCTGCACCCTTCAATCTTTTCCACATCCTTCCTGTAATGAGGTGACCAGAACTGAGCACAGTACTCCAAGTGGGGTCTGACGAGGGTCTTATATAGCTGCATCATTATCCCCGGACTCCTAAACTCAATCCCTCGATTGATAAAGGCCAGCACACAATACGCCTTCTTAACCACCTCCTCCACCTGCGGGGCCGATTTTAGAGTCCTATGGACCCGGACCCTAAGGTCCTTCTGATCCTCTACAGTACTAAGAGTCTTTCCCTTTATATTGTACTCCTTCATTCCATTTGACCTGCCAAAATGGACCACTACGCATTTATCTGGGTTGAAGTCCATCTGCCACTTGTCTGCCCAGTCTTGCATCCTATGTCCCTCTGTAACTTCTGACATCCCTCCAGACTATCCACAACGACAGCGCAGAGTCACTGAGCAGAAACTGATAGCCAAGTTCCGCACACATGAGGACGGCCTAAACCGGGATGTTGGATTTATGTCACATTATCAGTAACCCCCACAGCTTGCCTCCTGGACTTGCGGGCTGTCCTGTCTGGAGACAATACACATCTCTTTAACCTGTGCTTAATGCTCCCTCCACCGACATTGTCTGTATCTTTAAGATCTGGTTGGTTGTAGGGATTCGCATGTTAATCAGTATTCTGTAACTTGATTTTGTGTCTCTGTGCCCTATTTGAGAGCACATTTCCACTCCATCTGACGAAGGAGCAGCGCTCCAAAAGCTAATAGTATTTGCTACCAAATAAACCTGTTGGACTTTAACCTGGTGTTAAAACTCTTTCTGTGTTCCTTTGGGCAAGCCAGTTCTGGATCCACAGGGCAGCAGCCCCTTGGATCCCATGCCCTCTCACTTTTTCCAGAAGCTTTGCACGGGGGACCTTATCGAACGCATTGCTAAAATCCATATAAACCACATCTACCACTTGCCCTTCGTCAATGTGTTTAGTCACATTTTCGAAGAACTCCACCAGGCTCGTAAGGCACGATCTTGCCTTTGACAAAGCCATGCTGAGTATTCTTGAGCATACTAAACCTCTCTCAATGCTCATAAATCTTGTCCTTCAGGATCTTCTCCACCAGCTTACCAACCACTGAGGTTAGACTCACCGGTCGGTAATTACCTGGGCTATCCCTATTCCCCTTCTTGAAAATAGGAACCACATCCGCAATCCTCCAATCCTCCGGCACTTCCCCCGTCTTTATCAACGACGCAAAGATCATCGCCAGAGGCTCTGCAATCTCTTCCCTCGCCTCCCACAGTAACCTGGGGTACATTCCATCCAGACCCGGCGACTTATCTATCTTGATGCCATTCAAAGATTCCAGCACAACCTCTTTGTTAAAGTCCACATACTCAATCTTTTCAGTCCACCGCAAGCCCACAGGACATCCACCCAGGTCCTTCTCCTCTGTGAAAACTGAGGCAAAATACTCATTAAGCACCTCTGCCATTTCTACTGGTTCCGTACAGATTTTCCCGCCTTCACCGTTTATCGGCCCTATTCCTTCACGTCTCATCCTTTCACACTTCACATATTTATAGAACGCCTTTGGTTTTTCCTTAATACATAGAACATAGAACAGTACAGCACAGAACAGGCCCTTCGGCCCACGATGTTGTGCCGAGCTTTATCTGAAACCAAGATCAAGCTATCCCACTCCCTATCATCCTGGTGTGCTCCATGTGCCTATCCAATAACCGCGTAAATGTTTCTAAAGTGTCTGACTCCACTATCACTGCAGGCAGTCCATTCCACACCCCAACCACTCTACCTCTGATATCCGTCCTGTATCTCCCACCACGAACCCTATAGTTATGCCCCCTTGTAATAGCTCCATCCACCCGAGGAAATAGTCTTTGAACGTTCACTCTATCTATCCCCTTCATCATTTTATACACCTCTATTAAGTCTCCCCTCAGCCTCCTCCGCTCCAGAGAGAACAGCCCTAGCTCCCTCAACCTTTCCTCATATGACCTACCCTCCAAACCAGGCAGCATCCTGGTAAATCTCCTCTGCACTCTTTCCAGCGCTTCCACATCCTTCTTATAGTGAGGTGACCAGAACTGCACACAATATTCCAAATGTGGTCTCACCAAGGTCCTGTACAGTTGCAGCATAACCCCACGGCTCTTAAACTCCAACCCCCTGTTAATAAAAGCTAACACACTATAGGCCTTCTTCACAGCTCTATCCACTTGACTGGCAACCTTTAGAGATCTGTGGATATGGACCCCAAGATCTCTCTGTTCCTCCACAGTCTTCAGAACCCTACCTTTGACCCTGTAATCCACATTTAAATTTGTCCTACCAAAATGAATCACCTCACATTTATCAGGGTTAAACTCCATTTGCCATTTTTCAGCCCAGCTTTGCATCCTATCTATGTCTCTTTGCAGCCTACAACAGCCCTCCACCTCATCCACTACTCCACCAATCTTGGTGTCATCAGCAAATTTACTGATCCACCCTTCAGCCCCCTCCTCTAAGTCATTAATAAAAATCACAAAGAGCAGAGGACCAAGCACTGATCCCTGCGGCACACCGCTAGCAACCTGCCTCCAATCCGAAAATTTTCCATCGACCACCACCCTCTGTCTTCGGTCAGACAGCCAGTTACCTATCCAATCGGCCAACTTTCCCTCTATCCCACACCTCCTCACTTTCATCATAAGCCGACCATGGGGGACCTTATCAAACGCCTTACTAAAATCCATGTATATGACATCAACTGCCCTACCTTCATCAACACACTTAGTTACCTCCTCAAAAAATTCTATCAAATTTGTGAGGCACGACTTGCCCTTCACGAATCCGTGCTGACTATCTCGGATTAATCCGCATCTTTCTAAATGGTCGTAAATCCCATCCCCAAGGACCCTTTCCATCAATTTACCAACCACCGAAGTAAGACTAACCGGTCTATAATTACCAGGGTCATTTCTATTCCCTTTCTTAAACAGAGGAACAACATTCGCCATTCTCCAGTCCTCTGGCACCATCCCCGTGGACAGCGAGGACCCAAAGATCAGCGCCAAAGGCTCTGCAATCTCATCCCTTGCCTCCCACAGAATCCTAGGATACATTTCATCAGGCCCAGGGGACCTATCGACCTTCAGTTTATTCAAAACTGCCAAGACATCCTCCCTCCGAACATCTATTTCCTCCAGCCTATTAGCCTGTAACACCTTCTCTTCCTCAAAAACATGGCCCCTCTCCTTGGTGAACACTGAAGAAAAGTATTCATTCATCACCTCGCCTATCTCTACTGACTCCATACACAAGTTCCCACTACTGTCCTTGACCGGCCCTAACCTCACCCTGGTCATTCTTTTATTCCTCACATAAGAGTAAAAAGCCTTGGGGTTTTCCTTGATCCGACCCGCCAAGGACTTCTCATGTCCCCTCCTAGCTCTCCTAAGCCCCTTTTTCAGCTCATTCCTTGCTAACTTGTAACCCTCAATCGAGCCATCTGAACCTTGTTCCTCATCCCTACATAAGCTTCCCTCTTCCTTTTCACAAGTCATTCCACCTCTTTTGTGAACCATGGTTCCCTCACTCGGCCATTTCCTCCCTGCCTGACAGGAACATACCTATCAAGGACATCCAGTATTTGTTCCTTGAAAAAGTTCCACTTTTCATTAGTTCCTTTCTCTGACAGTTTCTGTTCCCAACTTATGCCCCCTAATTCTTGCCTAATCGCATCATAATTACCCCTCCCCCAATTGTAAACCTTGCCCTGCCGTACGGCCCTATCCCTCTCCATTGCAATAACAAAAGACACCGAATTGTGGTCACTATCTCCAAATTGCTCTCCCACAACCAAATCTAACACTTGGCCCGGTTCATTTCCCAGTACCAAATCCAATGTGGCCTCACCTCTAGTCGGCCCATCCACATATTGTGTCAGGAAACCCTCCCGCACACACTGCACAAAAACTGCCCCATCCAAACTATTTGACCTACAAAGGTTCCAATCAATATTTGGAAAGTTAAAGTCCCCCATGACAACTACCCTGTGACCCCCACACATATCCATAATCTGCTTAGCAATTTCTTCCTCCACATCTCTATTACTATTTGGGGGCCTATAGTAAACTCCTAGCAACGTGACCGCTCCTTTCCTATTTCTAACTTCAGCCCATATTACCTCAGTGTGCAGATCCCCCACGAAGTGCCTTTCCGCAGCCGTTAAACTATCCTTGATTAACAATGCCACTCCTCCACCTCTTTTACCAGCTTCCCTACACTTAGTGAAACATCTATACCCCGGAACGTCCAACAACCATTCCTGTCCTTGTTCTACCCACGTCTCCGTAATGGCCACAACATCGTAGTCCCAAGTACCAATCCACACCCCAAGTTCATCTACCTTGTTCCGGATGCTCCTTGCATTGAAGTAGACACACTTCAACCCACCTTCCTGTCTACCAGTACCCACCCTTGACCCTGATACCTTACCCAATACCTCACCACCCTCACTGACTTCTGGACTACAACTCCCTTTCCCACTCCCCTGACAAATTAGTTTAAACCCCCCTGAAGAGCCGTAACAAATTTCCCTCCGAGGATATTGGTGCCCCTCTGGTTCAGGTGCACCCCGTCCTGTTTGTACAGGTCCCACCTTCCCCAGAACGTGTTCCAATTATCCACGTATCTGAAACCCTCCCTCCTACACCATCCCTGCAACCACATATTTAACTGCACTCTCTCCCTGTTCCTCAACTCGCTATCACGTGGTACCGGCAACGTACCAGAGATGACCACATGTTTCGTCTTGGCTCTCAGCTTCCAGCCCAGCTCCAGAAATTCCTGCTTTAAATCCCCGTCCCTTCTCTTACCTATGTCATTGGTACCAATGTGCACCACGACTTGTGACTGTTTCCCCTCCCCCTTCAGAATCTGGAAAACACGGTCTGAGACATCACGGATCTTGGCATCCGGTAGGCAACATACCATCCGTGAGTCTCTTTTGCTGCCACAGAACCTCCTATCTATCCCTCTAACTAACGAGTCCCCAATAACTATCGCCCTCCCGCTCTCCCCCTTTCCCTCCCGAGCCACAGAGACGGACACAGTGCTGGAGATCCTCTCACTGCGGCTCCCCACTGGTATGTCATCCCCCTCAACCGTATCCAAAGCGGAATACTTGTTGCTAAGGGGAACGACCACCGGGGATCCCTGTACGGACTGCTTCCTCCCAGCCCCTCTCACCATCACCCATCTGTTTTCAATCCTCGGAGTAACTGTATTCCTAAAGCTTGTGTCTATGGCCATCTCTGCGTCCCTGATGATCCTAAGTTCATCCAACTCCAGCTCCAGTTCCCTAACACGGTTTTGGAGGAGCTGCAGATGGGTGCACTTCCCACAGGTGTAATCAGTAGGGACACTGTCGTCGTCCCTCACCTCAAACATAGTGCAAGAGGAACATTGCACTGCCTGCACACCCATCCCCTCTAGATACCTTGCCAGTACCAGGTAGAAAGTGCAAAAATGAATTCAAACTCACCCCTACTCGCCCTTTCAGCCTAAGCCCTGTGAGCCAAAGTCTTATAGCTCACACTCTGCTTCCCACACACTACGCTGCCCACTCCCGACGCTGCCCGCTGTATACTGCAGCCTACCTTTTATACTTCACGCGCTTAAAGAAACCCTTCCCAGACTCCTTTGCTGCCCACTTCTAGTTTTCACTTTAAACTTGAAAAACTGCTGTTAAAGTAAAGGCCAAAAAAATACACACACTAGCTGACTAATTAAATAAATAAACAATTCAATTAATCTCTCACCAGCACTGCTGCCTTCAATCACTCCTCTCAGCTTGCTCCAGTGGATCAATTAATCCTACCTGCCAAGGCCTTCTCGTGACCCCTTCTGGCTCTCCTAATTTCCTTCTTTAGTCCCTTCCTACAAGCCGTATACTCATCTAGATCCCTATCTTCGCCAAGCTCTCTGAACCTTTTGTACGCTTTCCTTTTCTTCTCGACGAGGTCCCGCACAGCTTTCGTGCACCACGGTTCCTTTAACCGTCCAACTCCTCCCTGTCTGCTCGGAACGTTGCCCTGCAGAACTCTCGACAGATATTCCTGGAAAAACTGCCACCTCTCTTCAGTACATTTCCCCGAGAATACCTCCTTCCAATTTATTCCTCTAATTTGCTGCCTCATGTCTTTATATTTCCCCTTACTCCATATAAACGCTTTCCTAGCTTGCCTGATCCTCTCTTTTTCCAATGCAAGCATAAAGGAGTAGAGTTATGATCGCTATCCCCAAGATGCTCTCCCACTGAGATCTGAGACACCTGTCCAGGTTCATTAATCAGCATCAGATCAAGTACAGCCTCTCCTCTTGTCGGCTTGTCCACATGCTGTGTCAGGAAATCCTCCTGAACACAGCCAACGAACTCCTCCCCATCCAATCCCCTTACCCTAGGGATATTCCAATCTATGGTTGGGAAATTAAAGTCTCCCATTACAACAACTCTGCATCTCTCCAGGATCTGTTTCCCTATCTGCTCCTCCACCTCCCTGTTACTATTGGGCGGCCTATAGAAAACTCCCAGCAAAGTGACCGGCCTCTTCCCACTCCGAACTTCCACCCACAGAGACTCTGTAGACAATCCCTCTACAGCTGTGACACTATTCCTGATCAGCAGTGCCACTCCACCCCCTCTCTTGCCTCCCTCCCTGTCCTTCCCGAAACATCTGAATCCCGGCACCTGGAGTATCCAGTCCTGTCTCCGAGACACCCAAGTCTCCGTAATGGCCACCACATCACACTTCCAGGCATCGATCCACGCTCTGAGCTCATCCCCTTTATTCACGATACTCCTGGCATTAAAGTAAACACATCTCAATCCTTTGGTCTGAGCTCTCCCCTTCTCTATCCCCCGTCCATCCTCCCTCTTGCACTGTCTATAACCCTTCTCTGTTTTGCGAGCTAACTTCCTCGCTCCCAGCCACCTCGTCTCGATCCCCTCCCCCCAACCTAATTGATGCATTATCTTGCATCATGGCCATTCGCAAGCAAATAGAATTCACCAGAAACATCACCCAGAGCAAGATAAAATTTCCCCAGATGACAAAGAGTAAAATGATGGATTTTCTTCGCTTCTCGATTTCGGGATCACTGGGATTCTTCCCACTGCTGTGGAGCCGGAGTCTCCTCCGGGCCCCGCTCGACACCAGAATGTGTCTAACAGTCAGCGCATTGAGCAGCAGGATCAGCAAGAAAGGGACAAATGGAGTTAAAATATAATGTATTGTTTCTACTGCTCCCCATATCCTTGAAAGAAGAAAGCTGTCTAACACGTAACAAAACCAAGGCGCGTTAAACAGCATATATTCACTGGTTAAAATAAAGTACCAGAAAGTATTTTTCAATAAGAACAGCACCGTCACGCTTCCCACAACTGGAGTCGCCGTTCTCTCTGTGCAATATTTTACTTTCAGCTTCTGGCAACAGATTGCCACAAATCGATCAAAGGTAAAAGCAACTGTGTACCAGACTGAACAGTCAGTTATTGCATAAAGCAGGACGCTGTGTCTATTACACAATTTAATGTTCTGTACAAAAAGGAAGTGTGCGGCGTAAGCAATGGGAATCTGTCCGAGTATCACATCAACTATAATAACCAGTAGATCTGCCGCTGCCATGGACACCAGGTATCGAGCGACACATTTAGAGAGACCACATCGTCCTTGAGATAGGATCACAATCATCACTAAGGTCACTGTAAGGGAGTTTGCAAAAGAAAAAGCAGCAGTATTCAATGAGAGTTCAGTCTGAAATTAGAATTTTCATTACTGCATATATTTAGAGTGTTTTCTTTGAGAGAGTTTCTCCTGTTGGAGACAGGTTTTGCAAAAGCAGTAATGGACTGTGAAATAAAGAACTGAACAGGATCAAACTATCTTTAATAGATACAGAATCTAAGTTCTTAAAGTTAAATTGTGTTTATTAGTGTCACAAATACACTTGTATTAACACTGCAATGAAGTTACTGTGAAAATCCCCTAGTCACCACACTCTGGTGCCTGTTCGGGTACACTGAGGGAGAATTTAGCACGGCCAATGCACCCTAACCAGCGTGTCTTTCAGAATCTGCTGCAAACCTTAAGAAATGTGATTCCTGAGATGGGGGATTGCTGCTCCATCTTGTAGAAAATAACAAGCTATTGTTTGTGAAAGCAACAATCACCCAAACTTGGAAAGGACTGAAAGCTGTGCAGAATTGGGCTTTAACTGTAATAGATATCAGGCTGCGGTTGCCTGGGAGGGAGATATGGGGCGTGGATATTCCTGTGATCACTGCTCACCGATTGTTAGAAGAAAGTGCACAAATGTGGAAGCAATACGGGTTCACAGTCCAGTTCAGCGCTGGGGCATCAAACTCTCCTACCCACACTCCATTGAGACAGAGCTTGTCCAGGGAACAGCTTTGCCGAGGCGGATTGTTCAGGGGAGATTAAAGTTGGCATTATTGGAAGAAGAACATAGAAATCTCGGTATCCTTACCAACAGTGCCACATGAGGCAACATCCATGGACAACTTATCTAATTCCTCTGTGAAAAATGACAGGGTATTTTGCTACACTTTTCCATTAACTCAGTAACGTGGAGGTGAAACATGAGCTACTTCTCGATGCGGTGCCCTGTGTGATGATGCATGCACAATTCCAGACCCATTTTCCAGCACTTCCTGCATCGTGTTGTTTGCAATGGTGTTTGCAGCGTTCCTCTAAATGCTTCTTAAATGTTGTGAAGGGGAGAGGGAGGGGACTGGCTAAGATGCTCTGTCAGAGAGTCGGTGCAAATTCGATGGTCTCCTTCTGCACTGTCGGGATTCTATGTTCAACTCTGTGTCTGCGTATTTATCACCATTCTGTCACATTGCTGCTCTACATCTGAAAATGTGTGCAGAATAAAGAATTGGAAATGCAAAAAACGTCTTGAAAACATATCTGAGCGAATAGCAACATGCAGTTTTACATCAGGCATTGTATCCAAATGATGTATTAAACTATCAAAGCTTGCTGTGTCCTGGTAAAGCAGGCATCAGAATTTATCAACCCCATGGAATTGTAGGGAGTGTGTTCGCATCGGTTGAAAACTGGCCGTCACATAGAAAACAGAGTTGGAATAAATGGGTCCTTGTCAGAGAGGAAAGATATAACCAGTGGAGTACCACAGGGATCAGTTCTTGGCCCACAATTGTTCACTATTTACATTAATGACCTGGAGGAAGGAACAGAATGCGAGGTGTCCAAATTAGCTGATAAGATAGGTGGAAGGGCAGGTTGTGATGAGGATATTGTGATCCTGCAGCAGGATAGAGATAGATTGGGCGACTGGGCAAAAACCTGGCAAATGGGGTTTAATGTGGGGAAGTGAGAGGTCATGCACTTCAGTAGGAGGAAGGAAAAGGCAGATTGGAGAGAGACTGCAGGCGAGTGAAGTACAGAGGGATCTGGGTTTTACATGAGTCCAAAAGCTAGCAGGCAGGCCCAACAAGTAGTTAAGGTAAATGGCATTTTGGCCATTATTGCAAAGGGGTTGGAGTTTAAAAATAGGGAGGATTTGTTACAATTGTACAGGGTGTTGGCGAGGCCTCACCTGGAATACTGCATACAATTCGGGTCACCTTTCCTAAAAAAGGAGCGTGAGTAACATTGAAGGCAGTCCAAAGGAGATTCACCAGGCTAAATTCTTGGGATCAGAAGTTTGTCTTATCAAGGAGAAACTAAATAGTCTGGGCCTCTATTCCTTGGGAGTTTGGAAGAGTGAGGGGTGACCCTTATTCAAACATACAAGATGCTGAGGGGGCTTCACAGGGTAGATAGTGAGATGTTTTCACTCGTAGGAGAATCTGGAGCAAGGTGACATAGCTCCAAGATAAAGGGCTGGTCATTTAAAACAGTGTAGAAATTCCTTCTTCGAGAATGGAATTCTGTGCCCCAAAGTGGGGGGAGGAGACTGGATCTGAACACCTAGAAACTTGAAGCTCTTGAGCATTCTCACTTGATTCCTGTTGATGTAGACAGGGGCATGTCCTCCACTACACTTCCTGAAGTCGATGACTCTCTCCTCAGTTTTACTGACATGGAGAGATTGCTGTCACCAATTCTCTTTCCTGCACTCTCATGGTTTGAGCTCTAACCCCCTACAGCAGCGTCATTAGCAAATCTCAAAATGGAGTCAATTGGGGGGTGGGAGAGAGAGATTTTCGTCACAGCTGTAGGTATAAGGAGTATAGAATCCCTACAATGTAGAAGGAGTCCATTCAAAGAACATTACAGCACAGGAACAGGCCCTTTGGCCCTCCAAGCCTGTACTGACGATGCTGCCCAAGTGAACTAAAACCCCCTACCCTTCCGGGGACCATATCCCTCTATTCCCATCCTATTCATGTATTTGTCAGGACCCCCCTTAGAAGTCACTACTGTATCCGCTGCCACTACTTCCCCCCGTAATGAGTTCCAGGCCCTCACTCCTCTGTAAAAAAATCTGCCTCATACATGTCCTTTAAACCTTGCCCCTCAAACCTGTGTGCCCTAGTCACTGACTCTTCCACCCTGGGAAAAACCTTCTGACTATCCACACTGTCCAGGCTTCTCAATCTTGTAGACTTCTATCAGGTCACCCCTCAACCTCTGTCGTTCCAGTGAGAACAAACCAAGTTTCTCCAACTTCTCCTCGTAGCTAATGCCCTCCATAACAGGCAAAATCCTGGTAAATCTTTTCTGTACCCTCTCCAAAGCCTCCACATCCTTCTGGTAGTGTGGCAACCAGAATTTAACATTATATTCCAAGTGCGGCCTAACTAAGGTTCTATAAAGCTGCAACATGACTTGCCAATTTTTAAACTCAATGCCCCAGCCTATGAAGGCAAGCATGCCATATGCCTTCGACTTTCTCCACCTGCATTGCCACTTTCAGTGACCCGAGTACCTGTACACCCAGATCCCTTTGCCCATCAATGTTTCTGCCATTTACTGTATATCTCCTATCTGTATTAGACATTCCAAAATGCATTACCTCACATTCAGCCCATCAGGCTTGCACTGACAACAATCCCACCCAGGCCCTAACCCCAGAACCTTGCATATTTACCCTGTTAGGGTCAGGGGGGGCCAAGGGGCAATTTAGCATGGCCAGTCAACCCAAACCACACACCTTTGGACTGTGGGAGAATGTGCAAACTCCACACAGACTCTCACCTGAGGCCAGAATTGAATCTGGGTCCCAGGCACCGTGTGAGGCACATTGCTAACCACTGTGCCACCATGCTGCCTGAGAATAGTAAGGGGCTGAGGACACAGCCTTCTAAGGCACCAGTGTTGCTGTCTCTCCTTGTTGGCTTAATGGTAGGGCTGTGGGAGCCTTGTGAAACAGACAGGGGTGCCTGGGAGGATCAGGTGTGACATTGAAAGATCATAAAAATCACAAGGGGGAAATAGGCAAGGCAAGGTCTTTTCCCCCAGGGTAGGAGCAACCTTTCCACAGAGGGTGGTGTGTATGGAATGAGCTGCCAGGGAAGATGGGTACAATTACGACATTTCAAAGACATGTGACAGGTACGTGGATGGGAAAGGTTGCACACGCACACACACCAGCCTGCATGGCCAGGAGGCAAGCTGTGGGCATAGACCATAGACCATAGAAAGCCCCAGCACAAACAGGCCCTTCGGCCCACAAGTTGCGCTGATCATATCCCTACCTCTAGGCCTATCTATAGCCCTCAATCCCATTAAATCCCATGTACTCATCCAGAAGTCTCTTAAAAGACCCCAACGAGTTTGCCTCCACCACCACCGACGTCAGCCGATTCCACTCACCCACCACCCTCTGAGTGAAAAACTTACCCCTGACATCTCCTCTGTACCTACCCCCCAGCACCTTAAACCTGTGTCCTCTCGTAGCAACCATTTCAGCCCTTGGAAATAGCCTCTGAGAGTCTACCCTATCCAGACCTCTCAACATCTTGTAAACCTCTATCAGGTCACCTCTCATCCTTCGTCTCTCCAGGGAGAAGAGACCAAGCTCTCTCAACCTATCCTCATAAGGCATGCCCCCCAATCCAGGCAACATCCTTGTAAATCTCCTCTGCACCCTTTCAATGGCTTCAACATCTTTCCTGTAATGAGGTGACCAGAACTGCGCGCAGTACTCCAAGTGGGGTCTAACCAGGGTCCTATAAAGCAGCAGCATTATCTCCCGACTCCTAAACACAATCCCTCGATTAATGAAGGCCAGTACGCCGTACGCCTTCTTGACCGCATCCTCCACCTGCGAGGCCGATTTAAGAGTCCTATGGACCCGGACCCCAAGGTCCTTCTGATCCTCTACACTGCTAAGAATGGTACCCTTCATATTATACTGCTGCTTCATCCCATTGGATCTGCCAAAATGGATCACTACACACTTATCCGGGTTGAAGTCCATCTGCCACTTCTCCGCCCAGTCTTGCATTCTATCTATGTCTCGCTGCAACTTCTGACATCCCTCCAAACTATCCACAACACCACCTACCTTGGTGTCGTCAGCAAACTTACCAACCCATCCCTCCACTTCCTCATCCAGGTCATTTATGAAAATGACAAACAGCAAGGGTCCCAGAACAGATCCCTGGGGCACTCCACTGGTCACTGACCTCCATGCAGAGAAAGACCCCTCCACAGCCACTCTCTGCCTTCTGCAGGCAAGCCAGTTCTGGATCCACAAGGCAACAGCCCCTTGGATCCCATGCCCTCTCACTTTCTCAAGAAGTCTTGCATGGGGGACCTTATCGAACGCCTTGCTGAAGTCCATATAGACCACATCCACCGCTCTTCCTTCGTCAATGTGTTTGGTCACATTTTCAAAGAACTCAACCAGGCTCGTAAGGCACGACCTGCCCTTGACAAAGCCGTGCTGACTACTTTTGATCATACTAAACATACTGTGTCAGGAAACTCTCCTGGACACACCTAACAAACTCCTCTCCATCCAAACCCCTAGCCCTAGGGATATTCCAATCTATGTTTGGGAAATTAAAATCTCCCATCACGACAACTCTGTTATTCCTACATCTCTCCAGGATCTGTTTCCCCATCTGCTCCTCAACATCTCTGTTACTATTGGGCGGCCTATAGAAAACACCCAGCAAAGTTACCGACCCCTTCCTGTTCCTAACCTCCACCCACAGAGACTCCGTAGTCAATCCCTCCACGGCGTCCACCTTCTCTACAGCCGTGACACTATCCCTGATCAACAGTGCCACTCCCCCCCCCTCTCACCTCCCTCCCTGTCCTTCCTGAAACATCTAAAACCCGGCACCTGAAGCACCCAGTCCTGTCCCTGAGACATCCAAGTCTCCGTAATGGCCACCACATCACAATTCGAAGCAGCAATCCACGCTCTAAGCTCATCCACTTTATTCACTACACTCCTGGCATTAAAATAGACACATCTCAGACCTTCAGCCTGAGCACTTCCCTTCTCCATCACTCATCTAACCTCCCTCTTACCCTGTCTACATTCCTTATCTATTTGCGAGCTAACCTCCTCGCTCTCAGTCCCCTCATTTCGATTCCCTCCCCCCAACCTTTCTAGTTTAAAGTCTCTCCAGTAGCCTTAGCCAAGTGTGACAGTGATAGTGTGACATAAACCCAACATCCTGGTTTCGGCCATCCTCATGTGTGGAACATAGCTATCGGTTTCTGCTCAGCCACTCAGCAATGTCATGTGTCATGAAGGCCACCTTGGAGAACGCTTACCCGAAGATCAGAGGCTGAATGCCCGTGACTGCTGAAGTGCTCCCCCACAGGAAGAGAACAGTCTTGCCTGGTGATTGCCAAGCAGTGTTCATTCATCCATTGTCATAGCGTCTGCATGGTTTCCCCAATGTACCATGCCTCAGGACATCCTTTCCTGCAGCACATCAGGTAGACAACGTTGGCCAAGTTGCAAGTGTATGTACCGTGTATCTGATAGATGGTGTTCTCACATGAGATGATGGCATCCATGTTGATGATCCAGCATGTCTAAGTGAAGAGGATCGCACATATCGACACAGACATCAAGTTTCTACAAACATGCAAGAAGGCAGACAAGATACCAAAAGGACTATGTATCACGAACCCACTCAGGTCAACCTATAACAGACTACGCTGAGAGACTTTGCCGTCGCACCTCTCACCCTCCTCAAACACCTCATACACCAGCTCTACAGCATACACCACAGCCTGGAAACCAAGATAGAGTCCATATTGTCAACTTGCACTCAGGACGCAGACCAGCTGCGGAACTCTGCCAAGCAGAGGAGACAAAGGAACTACACCATCTACATGCACACCAAGAACAGGAAACTTGAGAAACTCGGCATCACCACCAGCAGCAACCAAGCCTCCCCCGGTACCACAGTAGAAAACAGTACCACTGCAGGGAAGTCCATTGTCAACTTGTCACACTACACTTCAGCCAGATGAAATCGAAGTTCTCAGCCGAGGGCTCAACTTTTGCCCCACTATCAAAATAGACCCCAGTCTCACAGCAGACAGAGGAATTCATCAGGCGAATGAGGCTGCAGGAGTTCTTCCACAAACCCCAAGAGGCCAACAGCAAACACAATGAGACAGCCAATGAACCAGAACAGCCGACAGATCCACGGTGCAACCGAAGAGAAAAGTGTCGAATTGGACTCCTTGGGAAGGCCGCTGCCCTTGACTTGACATGTCCAAGCCATCAGGAGGTGCGTCAACACCAAATTCATCAGCTGCACTCACAAGATGGCACCGAACATCACCCAAACACAATGCAACACCATCAACACTCTCAAGACCAACCGCAACATTATCAAACCAGCAGACAAAGGAGGGGCCATCGTCATACTGAACAGAACAGATTACTGCAAAGGAGCATACCGACAACTGAACAACGAGGAACACTACAGACAGTTACCCACAGATCCGACCAAAGAACACACCCGTCAACTCACTCTGATCAAGACCTTTGAGCCGGACCCATCCGACGTACTCCACGTGTTGGAGATCTCTACTGCCTCCCAAAGATACACAAGGCAAACACACCCGACTGTCCCATCGTTTCAGGCTATGTCGAAGGCATCTTGAAACCCGATTATACAAAGAACCCCCAGCTTTTGTTGCAACTCTACGGACTTCCATGTGCGTTGAGTTTGTGTAGGAGCAGTTGAACCAGGAGCACTCCTTGTCACAATGGATGTCTCGGCACTCTACACCAGCATCCCCCACGATGATGGCATTGCTGCAACCACCTCAGTACTCAATGCCATCAACTGCCAGTTTCCAGATGCAATTTTACAACTCATCCACTTCATCATGGACCACAATATCTTCACCTTCAACAACCAGTTCTTAATCCAGATACACGAAACAGCCATGGGGACCAAATTCGCACCTCAATATGCCAACATCTTCATGCACATTTTCGAACAAGACTTCTTCACCGCACAGGACCTTCAACTGATGCTATACACCAAATACATTGACGACATTTTCTTCCTTTGGAGAGTCATGGTGAGCAATCACTGAAACAACTATATATGACGACATCAACAAGTTCCATCCCACCATCAGACTCACCATGGACTACTCTCTGGAATCTGTTGCATTCTTGGACACACGCATCTCCATTAAGGAGAGTCACCTCAGCACCTCACTGTACCGCAAGCCCACAGATAACCTCATGCTCCACTTCTCCAGCTTCCACCCGAAACACGTTAAAGAAGCCATCCCCTACAGAGAAGCCCTCCGAATACACAGGATCTGCTCGGATGAGGAGGATCGCAACAGACACCTCCAGACACTGAAAGATGCCCTCATAAGAACAGGATATGGCGCTCGACTCCTTGATCAACAGTTGAGACACGCCAGTGAAAAACCACACCGACCTCCTCAGAAGACAAACACGGGACACAGTGGACAGAGTACCCTTCATCGTCCAGTACTTCCCCAGAGCAGAGAAGCTACGGCATCTCCTCCAGAGCCTTCAACATGTCATTGATGAAGACGAACAGCTCGCCCAGGCCAACCCCACACCTTTCCTTCAAACAACCGCGCAACCTCAAACAGACCATTGTCCACAGCAAACTGCCCATCCTGCAGGCGAACAGTGACCACGACACCACACAACCCTGCCACAACAACCTCTGCAAAACATGCCGGATCATCGACACGGATGCCATCATCTCACGCGAGAACATCTACCAGGTACACGGTACCTACTCTTGCAACTCAGCCAACGCTGTGTACCTGATATGCTGCAGGAAAGGATGTCCCGAGGCATGGTACATTGGGGAAACCATGCAGACGCTGCAACAACAGATGAATGAACACCACTCAACAATCACCAGGCAAGACTGTTCTCTTCCTGTGGGGGAGCACTTCAGCAGTCATGGGCATCCAGCCTCAGATCTTCAGGTAAGCGTTCTCCAAGGCGGCCTTCATGACACACAACAGCACAGAGTCACTGAGCAGAAACTGATAGCCAAGTTCTGCACACATGAGGACAGCCTAAACCGGGATGTTGGATTTATGTCACATTATCAGTAACCCCCACAGCTTGCTTCCTGGACTTGCAGGCTGCCCTGTCTGGAGACAATACACATGTCTTTAACCTGTGCTTAATGCTCCCTCCACCCACATTGTCTGTATCTTTAAGACCTGGCTGGTTGTAGGGATTCGCATTCTAATCAATATTCTGTAACTTAATTTTGTGTCTCTGTGCACTGTTTGAGAGCACATTTCCACTCCATCTGACGAAGGAGCAGCGCTCCAAAAGCTTATAGAACAGTACAGCACAGAACAGGCCCTTCAGCCCACAATGTAGTGCCGAGCATTATCTGAAACCAAGATCAAGCTATCCCACTTCCCATCATCCAGGTGTGCTCCATGTGCCTATCCAATAACCGCTTAAATGTTCCTAAAGTGTCTGACTCCACTATCACTGCAGGCAGTCCATTCCACACCCCAACCACTCTGTGTAAAGAACCTACCCCTGATATAGGAAGGATATCTCCCACCATGAACCCTATAGTTATGCCCCCTTGTAATAGCTCCATCCACCCGAGGAAATAGTCTTCGAACGTTCACTATCTATCCCCTTCATCATTTTATACACCTCTATTAAGTCTCCCCTCAGCCTCCTCCACTCCAGAGAGAACAGCCCGAGCCCCCTCAACCTTTCCTCATAAGACCTACCGTCCAAACCAAGCAGCATCCTGGTAAATCTCCTCTGCACTCTTTCCAGCGCTTCCACATCCTTCTTGTAGTGAGGTGACCAGAACTGCACACAATATTCCAAATGTGGTCTCACCAAGGTCCTGTACAGTTGCAGCATAACCCCACGGCTCTTAAACTTCAACCCCGTTAATAAAAGCTAACACACTATAGGCCTTCTTCACAGCTCTATCCACCCGAGTGGCAACCTTTAGAGATCTGTGGATATAGACCCCAAGATCTCTGTTCCTCCAGTCTTCAGAACCCTACCTTGGACCCTGTATTCCACATTTAAATTAGTCCTACCAAAATGAATCAACTCACATTTATCAGGGTTAAACTCCATTTGCCATTTTTCAGCCCAGCTTTGCATCCTATCTATGTCTCTTTGCAGCCTACAACAGCCCTCCACCTCATCCACTACTCCAACAATCTTGGTGTCATCAGCAAATTTACTGATCCACCCTTCAGCCCCCTCCTCTAAGTCATTAATAAAAATCACAAAGAGCAGAGGTATTTGCTACCAAATGAACCTGTTGGACTTTAAGCTGGTGTTGTTAAACTCTTACTGTGTTCACCCCAGTCCAACGCCGGCACCTCCACAATAGGACTCAGCCAGCTTGACCAGTAGAACATTCTCCCAGGTCAATTCCTCATCTCTGTTCACTCAGTGAAAGTGATGCAGAGTTAGGCAGCCAGGGAGGACAGCTGCTTTAGTGATCTGACCCTCTCCAGGGGGTGAACATCACCATGGGAGAGAAGGAGGCAGCACCAGGAAACAGCAACAGCAGCCAGGCTCAGCTCCACAAGGACATCCCCAGACCTGATCACAACCCTCCTCGACACTGGGCTCTGAAACAGACAGAAAACCAGCAGCAGCCCCATCAAATCCAGAGAGTTATTGTTTCTCTTTCAACCCTCAGTAAACCAATCATTCAGCAGGCCCAGTTCTGTGCTGGGATTGGCTCACCCCTGCCATTAGTCCCATGAAGCCATCAAACTAACATGGAGGATGCATTGACCAATCAGCTCCCAGACACTGGAAACAAGCACAGGTCTTTATTGATCATTTGATGACTGGTTGAACAGAGTTTGTTTGTGTTTCCTGTACAGGAACAAGGTGATCAATGAAGCAGAGATCAGAGAGACAGCTGTCACAGTCAGGGTCACAATCAGGACCACCTCAGACTCCACACCTACAAAGCAATGAGAAACCAATGGTTAGTGAAGCTAACACTGAGGGGGAAATGGAAACCAGCAGTCAGCCAACTCACCCCCTGGAGACCTCTCCTGTATCTTTCCCTCAGCCTCATTCAGGGAGGCTGTTGCCAGGTTGGTCCCATCAGTATCCAGAATGAGCAGGGGTCCAAGTGAGGCCTCAGCCTCCCACTTCAATCCAGCTTCACTCTCTGCAATATCAACCATTCCAGTTAGAGGGGGGAAAGGGGGAAGCTCCCACATCTAGAGGATCAATGTCCCACCAGCTTCAGCTGCAAGAACTCTCCTTCCTCTGGATCCAAATCCCAAATCCCTTGTGGCCCCACAGTTCCCCACATGGCAACAGGCACAAATGTCAAAGATCGATTCCTCCAATGGGGTCCAGCTAAATAAGAGAAATCAGTCAACTAGGTTGTGCATCACTTCTCCACACAAACACATCCCTGAGGGAGAGAGGGGGAACTTACACATCCTGCATCTTCAGCAAAGTACAAGCTTTGTTCCTGGAATCTCTCCGATCCACTGGAACAACTTTCAGGTGACAGGTGATGAAAATCTGAGGGACACATGCAACACAAGTGGTTATTTAGTGACTCCCTCCCAACATGGAGACCCGTAATGATCAGCTTCCTCTTACCAAGGAACGCTCATCTCCAAAGAAACGGAAGGCATCCAGGTCAAAGCGGAGCTTGTCCGGCTCCCGCTCCTCTCCTGGCAACACAAAGGTTGAAAAGGAGTCCTCAGCTTTGGTGTCCAGGAGGCAGCTGAAGAAAGATGGAAAAAGGGACAAGAAGTGAATCCAGAGAAGCCATTGAGATGGGAGCAGCTGGAGGAAGCAGAGAGCTCCTTACCCATTGTAGTCAATGATGCTGTATCTCGGGCTGGAGTCCTTGTCTGGCCTCAATGTCGCTACACAGCGGTCAATGTAGAGCTTCAGGGCCATGTGGTTGCTCATTGAAACAGAGGCCTCAATGTGAATGAGCTCACCCAGGTAGTAGACAGTCGAAGTGCGCTCTGTAAGCCAGTCACCTGAAGGACAAGAGGACAAGGGTTGGAGACAGTGGGTGTAACTCCCAGTGAATGAGGACAGGAAATCACTCCCCATCCACCCATCACATACCATTCATTAGGCGCAGTGAGAATGACAGATGCCCTTCTCCAGACCTGGTGGAGCTGAATGGGATCCAGGTGGGCTTGATGGGGTTACTGCTCACATTGCCCTTCCTGGAAAGACAGTGCAGACATTTTAGGACAAGTTTAGAGGTCACTAGCAGCTGGAGATCTTATTGACAATCGAGTAAAGATTCTCACCTAAAATAACGACACTCAATGGGAACGACCGCTCCATTGGTTCTCACAATAACAGATCCATGATACTCTGGGCTGTGGCTCAGGTGGGTGCTGTAGATCAGGAAATCTCCAGTCATCTGAAAGACAGCAGCTTAAGGAATGAAGAACTGATCTGAAATGAGAATGTTCTACACTGGGGTTAACAATGAACTCATCTCATTAAAACAATTCTTCAGGGGGATTGACAGGGTCAGTGTGAAGAGGCTGCTTCCCCCAAGCTGGAGATTCTGTTAGCAGGGAGGTCATCTCAGGGCAGGGGGTCAGTCATTTAGGATTTAATGTGATGAAGAATTTCTTCATTCAGCAGCTGATGAATCTTTGGAATTCTCTCCAGCCCCAGAGAGCTGGGAAATGGTCACTCACTGAGGATATTTAGGACAGAGGGATATATTTCTGGTCATGAGGGAATCATGTTGTGAGGACAGGAACATGGAGGCTGTGGGAAGCTCAGTCCTGATCATAATGACTGGGGAACAGGCTGAAGGGCCTCATCTGGTTAGCAGTGTTGCTATGCAACCTCAGCCCTTGCTGCAAGGAGAGATCATGAGCACAAGACCAGAATCAATTAACAGGGAAGTGATTCAATGCAAGCTTCAGTTAACAGGAAAAGAAGCCACAAGTTGTCAGTAATTTGGAGCCTGGAAACAGTTTGTAATCAGGGCCCCATTTATTCCAATGACTGGGAAAGTGGGAAGTGTGGAGTTCCTCTTTAGTCCAATCCATCTCAATTCCCATTACATTCAGACTCATCCCAAAATTGGATTAAACTGGACTGAAACCCAACCCTCAGTGGAGTTGATCTGAATGAGGGGAAATCAAACTGAAAATCCTCAAAACAAGAGGAAAAGCTTGGAGGAAGCAAAGAGAAGCTTCCAGAACAATGGGGTTGGAGAGACTCAGACCAGTGAAAGTGAAGTACAATCCTGAATAGAAAGCTAGTTTGGGGTTTATAAAGCAGGAGACAGCTATCTCCTCAATATCAATGACATCTCACCCAGTGCTGGAGTGAAGAGTGGGGAACAACCTACAGCCCCAGCTCAGAGGCAGAGTTTGAGGATTCACATTACCTGCAATCTGCTGCCACACTCATGGAGTCCATAGTCAAAGAGGACAGTGTGGTTCTGAGAGTAGATCCTGGTTGGCCGACAACCTGCTGTCCCCAGGGTCAGATCAGCAGCTTTAACCAGGTGCCTGGTTCCAAATAAATCCAGCTGGACCCTGAGCAGCAGCTTGTCCTCTCCACACTGCACCCTCACACTCTGCACTGGAGACACACCTTGACCCTCAGACACACGGAAATGGGAATCAAAGGGAGGCCCAGGAGGAGGGAATGTCTGAGGCCTCGGGGTGGCTTTGACTATTATCCATGGAAACCTGTGGCCTGGAAACTGTTGCCAAGTATCAGAGCAACAAACAGCTCCAACTAACACCAGCACTGGGAAGAAACTCCTCACTCCAAAATCCCCCGTCATCCCAAACAACTGAACCATCCCTTCAGGCACCAAGCGACACCTTTTATACACACAGCCCACTCTCAGCTGACAGCAATTATTCCAGAATCAACAACAACAATTGAACCAATTACCCAGCACTCACAACCCCACCCCGCCCCGCCCACCCCCTCCTCCCTCTATCAGGCATTTCTTTCGACACCAATCAAGTAGCTTTTTTCGGCACCAATCAAGTAAACGAACTCAAATTAACTTAGGGACAAAGTAAAAGGGGCGGCTCCCCAAAAGGAAGGGGGGAACAGCCCGAACCAAAATCAAAGTCGAAAGGAAACTTAAAACGTCAAACCAAAAGGTGATTATCGGGGTCGATAATACACCCCAGCCCCTGCGGCGCCCAGCGGTCGCGGAAGGCGTCAACCGCGCCCGTGGACACCGCATGCTCCCTCTCCAGAGACACCTGGCCGCGAATGTAGCCGCGGTAGAGGGGCAGACAGTCGGGATGGACGGCCCCGTCGATCGCCCGCTGCCTGGACCTATTGATGGCGCGTCTCGCCAGGCCCAGGAGCAGGTTCACGAGGAGGTCGGCATCCCGACCCGCCCCTCTCCGCACCAGGTGCCCGTAGATCAGGAGCGTGGGACTGAAGTGCAAACAAAACATCAGTAAGAGGTGTTTGAGGAAACCAAAAAGGGTGTGCAGCCTAAAACACAGAACGTAGACATGGTCCACGGACTCCACGAGGCCACAGAAGGGGCAGTCTCGGGAGCCCGTGAGCCAGTGAATCCTACGGTTGTGCGGAACTGCTGCATGCAGCACCCTCCACCCCAGGTCCCCGACGTAATTGGGGGAGATCCCTCCGTAGAGGGACCTCCACTGCGGACCTCCGCCGCCCGGCGGCAACAAGGCCGCCAAGGTGTATCCGGGCAACGGGCGAGGACGCTGTAGTGAAAGGTGTGCAGCAGCTGCCCGTACAGGAAACGCCTCGGTGACGTGGAAAAAGGCACGGAGGACATTTCTGTGACACGGCTCATGCTGTGGGGCACCTGACCCGGGAGGGGGGGCATAGGCTTTGGGACAGTGTGGAATTCCGTCCGAACAGCGGAACGCTAGAATGCGAATCCCTACAGCCAACCAGATCTTAAAGATATAGACAACGTGGGTGGAGGGAGCATTAATCACAGGTTAAAGAGATGTGTATTGTCTCCAGACAGGATAACCCGCAAGTCCAGGAGGCAAGCTGTGGGGGTTACTGATAATGTGACATAAATCCAACAACCGGGACGTGAGGCTGATTACAATATGCAGAAGCTGCTCAGTATCTATTTAGCGAGCCCAGGACCCAATCACCCGGCTTTGCAAAGGTTTCCCACCCCGCCAGTGCAGGTCATAGAGTCATAGAGGTTTGCAGCATGGGAACAGGCCCTTCGGCCCAACTTGTCCATGCCGCCCTTTTTTTTTAAACCCCTAAGCTAGTCCCAATTGCCCGCATTTGGCCCAGATCCCTCTATACCCATTTTACCCATGTAGCTATCTAAATGCTTTTTAAAAAACAAAATTGTACCCGCCTCTACTACTACCTCTGGCAGCTTGTTCCAGACACTCACCGCCCTCTGTGTGAAAACATTGCCCCTCTGGACACTTTTTCATCTCTCCCCTCTCACTTTAAACCTCTGCCCTCTAGTTTTAGACTCATTCACGGAGTTGGGATGAGTGAGGCTTTAGTGGTCATCTCTGGTGCAGACTCAATGGGATGAAGGGTCTTTTCTGTGCTGCACAACTGACTAACTCCTCCAGTATCCCAGCCTGCATTTCACCCAGTCATTCCCACACCCAGTCAGCCAGAGATGACAACTCTGGTGTCCCAGCCTCACTGTACCGGGCCATTCCCTCAATGACAAGTCAGCCACTGCCAATTGTGGTAAACCACTGTTAGCTTATTACCTGTATATGTGACATGCCTGGACACATCCCTGCCGGCCCTACCCGAGACTCCCCCCCCCCCCCCCGGTTCAGGTATAAAGGTGACTGCTCCCCACCCCCCTGCCTCAGTCTGGACCAGTTCATCGGCATGGGTGTGCTCCAAGACTTTTGCTAATAAAAGCCTATTTGTTCTTGCATACAAACTAGTCTTTGCTCGATTGATGGTGCATCACCAATGTTGTGCATTCATCTTGTTGGAACAGGGTCAGTGTTTACTCACCTGATGCATTGATGACATCATTGGCAGTTTGGGCAGGCCAGTCTAATCGAGCAGTTTATTTCTAAATACCTTCCTAAAAAACACTCTGCTTGTTTCATACCTTGGTTTAAAAGCCTGTATTTTGAAAACACCAAAGAAACTGGTGACAAGGTGGTTTAAACAGCTGAGAAGCTGCAGAAATCTAGGAGTGACAAAACCATCGACCCACACTGCAGCCACCCAAAAAGGTTGAAGATGATCAAACCTTCAGCACAGCAAAGCTGGCCATGGAGCGGTGCTGAAAAGTAGCAACCACCACCATCCAAAGCACCAGTTAAAACAAAGATTACAGTGAAACCAACATCAAAGGAAGCCTCATTTGCCACATGCTCTGCTGGAAAGTTCTGGAACAGTGCTCCCTCTACTGTGAGTAGCAAGTAAAGTAACAAATTAATGGAGATCGATGAAAGGAACAGGCTGAGCTCAGGATTACATAATTGATGCGCGATTGATTCACACGGGAGGCTAGGACGTACCCGGGAATAAAGTCTTTTACTCACAACAAGAATAGAGCACACTGCTTAACAATACTATCCCAGACTAAGGGCTACTAGGAAGTAGCAGTGACCTTTATACTCCTGTAAGAAGGCGGAGCCAAACGGAGTGTACCACAGAACAATGCTAACAGGTGGAACACCCCAACCCGAACCCCAACAGTAACAAGAGTAACATATGTACAAGTACCCATAGTGGTAACCATCTATGGTTCAGTACCCATAGTGGTAACCATCTATGGTTCACCACATTCACCCACCTTTAAAAACAAAGGCCGGTGGGGTAAGGAGACAATACGAACTGTCCATATGTTCACAAGTTCAGCCGTATCGGGGGTCCGCACCGTCTCTGCGACCTCCGCAGCACTGGCTCCAGTGCCGGTTCTGGTGACCATGGTGACGACCCTCTCTCCGAGGTGGTGTCCAGTGACTCCTCCAGTTCCTCTCACGCCTGTGGACCTCAAGGTGGCGACAATCTCCTGGACTCAGGCAAGCTGTACACGGGAGTAAGAGGATTAAGTTGAGGTCCCGATGCTGCCCGCGCCGTGTCAGGAGGGGAGAGATGGGCAAAGGAATCCTAACCAGGGGTGCAGGAGTGACGGGGGTTTCCAGGTCCCCTGCAGGTGCCAGATCTCTGATAGAGACCGTGTCCTCTCGCCCGTCAGGATATGCCACATAGGCATATTGAGGGTTGGCGTGGAGGAGATGGACCTGTTCAACCAAAGGGTCGGGCTTGCGGGCCCTAACATGCCGCCGCAGGAGGACAGGTCCTGAGTACGTCAACCAAGACGGCAGTGAGGTCCCAGAGGAAGACTTCCGAGGGAAGGTAAACATCCGCTCATGTGGGGTAGCGTTGGTTGCCGTACAGAGGAGGGACCGGATTGAGTGGAGTGCATCAGAAAGTACCTCTTCCCAACAGGAGGTTGGAAGACCCCTGGACCTTAGCGCCAGTAAAACAGCCTTCCAGACTGTAGCGTTTTCTCTCTCGACTTGTCCGTTACCCCTGGGGTTGTAACTCGTAGTCCTACTTGAGGCAATTCCTTTAGAGAGCAGGTATTGCCTCAAGTCGTCGCTCATAAACGACGAACCCCTGTCACTGTGGATATAACTGGGGTAGCCGAACAGGTAAAAAGACTCCGCAGGGCTTTGATGACTGTGGCAGAGGACATGTCAGAACAGGGGATGGCAAAGGGGAATTGGGGGTATTTGTCAACCACGTTGAGGAAATACACATTCCGATCTGTCGAAGGAAGGGGGCCCTTGAAATCGACACTCAGTCGTTCAAAAGGGCGAGTGGCCTTAATGAGGTGTGCCCTGTCAGGCCGGTAGAAGTGCGGCTTGCACTCTGCACATACCTGGCAGCTTCGAGTTATCGACCTGACATCCTCTATGGAGTAGGGCAGATTCCGAGCCTTTACAAAATGGAAGAGCCGAGTGATCCCCGGATGGCAGAGATCATTGTGGAGGGCCTGTAACCGGTCCTCCTGCACACTGGCACATGTTCCATGTGACAGGGCATCTGAGGGCTCATTGAGCTTCCCCGGACGGTACATGATATCATAGTTGTAGGTGGAGAGTTCGATTCTCCACCTCAAGATTTTATCATTCTTAATTTTTCCCCTTAACGTGTTGTTGAACATGAAGGCCACGGACCACTGGTCCGTGAGCAGGGTAAACCGTTTGCCAGCCAAATAATGGCGCCAATGCCGTACGGCCTCCACAATGGCCTGAGCCTCTTTCTCCACAGAGGAGTGCCGAATTTCAGGGCCTTGGAGGGTGCGAGAGAAAAAGGCGACGGGCCTGCCCACCCTGGTTAAGTGTGGCGGCCAGGGCGAAATCCGATGCATCACTCTCCACCTGGAAGGGGATGGACTCATCGACAGCGTGCATCGTGGCTTTCGCGATGCTGGCTTTTATCCCTTCAAAGGCTAGGCGAGTCTCTGCTGTCAGGGGAAAAGAGGTAGATTTTATGAGCGGACGGGCTTTGTTCGCGTAATTGGGAACCCACTGTGCATAGTACGAGAAGAAGCCTAAGCATCTTCTCAGTGCTTTGATACTAGTGGGTAGGGGAAGTTCAAGGAGGGGACACATACGGTCTGGATCAGGGCCGATGACCCCGTTTTCCACCACGTATCCGAGGATTGCTACGCGGTGCTTGCTGAATACGCACTTCTCCTTGTTACAAGTCAGGTTCAGGAGAGTCGCAGTGCGTAAAAACTTCTGGAGGTTGGCTTCGTGGTCCTGCTGGTCGTGGCCGCAGATAGTGACGTTGTCCAGGTACGGGAAGGTAGCCCGTAGCGATCCACCATTCGGTCCATCTCACGCTGGAAGACCGAGACCCCATTAGTGACGCCGAAAGGGACTCTTAAGAAGTGGTAGAGACGGCCATCCGCCTCAAAGGCCGTGTATTTGTGGTCCTCTGGGCGAATGGGGAGCTGGTGGTAGGCTGACTTCAAGTCGATGGTGGAGAACACCCGGTACTGCGCAATCTGGTTGACCATGTCAGATATGCGCGGGAGAGGGTAAGCGTCCAGCTGCGTGTACCTATTAATGGTCTGACTGTAGTCTATGACCATCCGGGGCTTGTCTCCAGTCTTGACCACCACGACTTGTGCTCTCCATGGGCTAGTGCGAGGTTGAATGACCCCTTCCCCGAGGAGCCGCTGAACCTCAGATCGAATAAAGATCCGATCCTCAGCGCTGTAACGCCTGCTGTTAGTCGCGATGGGCTTGCAGCCTGGCACAAGATTTGCGAATAGGGAAGGCGGGGTAATTTTGAGTGTCGAGAGACTGCATGTGGAGCGCGCAGGACAATTTGGAGGCTGCTGTTCTCCCACTGAAAGTGGAGGGAGTGGCCCATCGTACTGCAGGGTGGACCATAAAGTCTAGCCCCAGGAGTACTGGAGCGCAAAGGTGCGGTGACACAAGGAGCCTGAAGTTCTCGTAAACTGTGCCCCGCACCGTTAAGGTTACCACACAGCTCCCAAGAACGATAACAGATCTGGACCTTGACGCCATGGAGATTGTCTGCCTGACAGTTTGCACACGGAGAGCGCACCGTTTCACTGTATCCGGATGGATAAAGCTCTCTGTGCTCCCGCTGTCAAACAGGCAATGTGTCAGGCGACCGTGTACCTCTATGCCCATCATGGACTTGTCGGGTCTGTGACGCTTGGCCTGGTCCGGTCCAGGATGATTGACGCCACTGTTGGATCCCGAGTGTAACTGCAGGCAGCTGAGATAGCCGACGACGAGGACCCCTGCTGGTCTTCTGCGGCCGGTGTCGACCAAAATGGCTGCGCCCACGAATCGCACATGGTCGATGATGTTGAAAACGGCGGCACCCGTAGGTCGCACGTGGCTTGCATCGTCGTCATAGGAAATGGCGGTGCCCGTGAATCGCACGTGGCTGAAGACATCGACGAGGCCGGAGACGAGGAGACGGATCCTGGGGAGTCACACGCAGCACTGCTGGGCTTGGAAGGGGTCTTTGCTCGGCACACTTTTGCATAGTGCCCTTTCTTCCCACAGGCGGAGCAAAACACCGTCCTGGCCGGACATCATTTTTCCACTTAGTAAGGAAGTTAAAACTAGAGGACACAGCCTCAAAATAAAGGGGGGTCGGTTTAAGACAGAGTTGAGGAGGAACTTCTTCTCTCAGAGGGTGGTGAATCTCTGGAATTCTCTGCCCACTGAGGTGGTGGAGGCTACCTCGCTGAATATGTTTAAAGCGCGGATGGATGGATTCCTGATCGGTAAGGGAATTAGGGGTTATGGGGATCAGGCGGGTAAGTGGTACTGATCCACGTCAGATCAGCCATGATCTTATTGAATGGCGGGGCAGGCTCGAGGGGCTAGATGGCCTACTCCTGCTCCTATTTCTTATGTTCTTATGTTCTTATCTCTGACGAGGGTGCTTCGCCAATCCGCAGAAATAGCACCGTGGGCCTCCAGGAGCTGCCGCAGCCGTCAGGTCTGAAGTTGAGAGCATTATCGCGCAGTTCCGAGGAGCCGCCGAGTACAGTTGAGGCGGTGGCTGTACTTGCCACGATGTTCCCACGTGGTCGGTGGGGTAGGTTTCAAGACTTCTGGAGGCCGTTTCCATTGCATCGGCCAATTCTACCGTCTTTGCCAGGTCCAAGTTACCCTGCTCTAGCAGCCGTAGGCGAATATAGGATGAGCCGATTCCTGCCATGAACACGTCCCGAATAAGGTCGTTGGTGTATTGAACAGCCGACACCTCCTTGCAGTTGCAGGCTCTGGCTTGCTGTTGAAGTTCGCGCAGGGACTGTCCCATAGTTTCGCCGGGCTGCCGCCGTCGAGTGGCTAATAGGTGACGAGCATGAATTTCGTTCGGCTGTTTATGGTACAGCTTCTTGAGTAATTCGATGGCCTCTTTGTAATTTTGGGAATCACAGATTGTTGCATACACAGTGTCGCTCACCCTGGTGTGGAGGACCCGCAATCTGTCGGCGTCGGACTGGACTGCTGTTGAGGCATCGATGTAATCCTCGAAACACTTCAACCAATGGTCGAACGTATTCGACGCTCCAGCGGCACACGGATCCAAGGTTAGCCGATCGGGTTTCAGCATCTGCTCCATTTTTCTTCGAACAAAATTTTGGGAATTTTGTTGTGAATAAAATTGATGCGCGATTAATTCACACAGGAGGCTAGGACGTACCCGGGAATAAAGGCTTTTATTCTCAACAAGAATAGAGCACACTGCTTAACAATACTATCCCAGACTAAGGGCGACTAGGAAGTAGCAGTGACCTTTATACTCCTGTAAGAAGGCGGAGCCAAACGGAGTGTACCACAGAACAATGCTAACAGGTGGAACACCCCAACCATAACCCCAACAGTAACAAGAGTAACATATGTACAAGTACCCATAGTGGTAACCATCTATGGTTCACCACAATAATAAAATAAGGTTGTTCCAAAGCTTTGTGGCAAATTTGCTCTTCCACAAGCCCTTTCCATTGAAGGTTAGGGAATTTAGACAAAAACCTTTTCACCCAAAGGGTGGTGGGAATGTGCCATCACTGCCTGAAAGGGTGGTGGAAGTGGAAACCTCAACATTTAAACATTAAGATGAACACTTGAAACCAAGACCAAAACAAACTCATCAGAAGAAAAGAAGAGGAAACTTGCCCTCTTTTTAGGTCAAACCAAATAAACAAACTCAGATTAAGTCCGGACAATGTAAAAAGGGGCAGCTCCCCAAAAGGAGGGGGAACAGCCCGAACAGAAATCTAAGTACAAAGGAAACTTAAAAACATCAAATTAAAATGTGATCAAATTAAAATGGGCGGCACGGTAGCACAGTGGTTAGCACCGCTGCTTCACAGCTCCAGGGTCCCGGGTTCGATTCCCGGCTCGGGTCACTGTCTGTGTGGAGTTTGCACATTCTCCTCGTGTCTGCGTGGGTTTCCTCCGGGTGCTCCGGTTTCCTCCCACAGTCCAAAGATGTGCGGGTTAGGTTGATTGGCCGTGCTAAAATTGCCCCTTAGTGTCCTGAGATGCGTAGGTTAGAGGGATTAGTGGGTAAATATGCAGGGATATGGGGGTAGGGGCTGGGTGGGATTGTGGTTGGTGCAGACTCGATGGGCCGAATGGCCTCTTTCTGTACTGTAGGGTTTCTATGATTCTATGATTATCAGGGTCAATAACGCACCCCAACCCCTGCAGTGCCCAACGGGCGCCGAAGGCGTCAACCACGCCAGTGGACACCGCATGCTCCCTCTCCAGGGACACTTGCAGCATGAGAAACAGTCAGGGTTTCTATTGAATGAGAAATAGGAAGTGGTCAGCTCAGGGAAATATAACATTCATGCCTAGGCAAAAAATGGTTTAGCACAGACAAGGGCCAAAAGGCCTGTTTCTGAGCTGTAATTTTCTATGTTCTATGGAAACGTGGGACCTCGACTGAACGAGGCAGGTGAATTGATAACAGCAAACAATGAAATGGTTGATATGCTAAATAAATTTTGTGCATTAGTCTTCACCATGGAAGACATTGTAAATATCCCCAAGATCCTTACAAAAATCCCAATCGCAAGGGATAGAGTATTAGAGAAACCCAAGGGGCTAAAGGCAGACAAGTTGCCAGGACCCAGTGAACTGCACACTGGGATTTAATGGAAGCGGCTGCAGAGATAGTGGACCCATTGGTTAAAAATTTGCATCACTCACTAAATTCTGGGAAGATACCAGAAGATTGGAAATCACCAACGTGACTCCCTTGTTCAAAATGTGAGAAAGGCAGAGCGCTCTTGGCCAGTTAGTTTAACATCCATGATTGGCAAGACGCTGGAGTCAATAATCAAAGAGGAAAGAGCGAATCATTTAGGAAACCGGAATAGAATCAAACTTAGTCAACATGGTTTTATGAAAGGTATATCATGCTTGACAAATTTGCTGAAATTCATTGAGGATGTAACAGGGAGAATAGATCGAGGGGAAGCTGCAGATGTAGTGTATTTAGATTTCCAAAAGGCATTCAGCAAGGTGCCACACAAGATGCTGGTGCACAAAGTAAAAGCCCAAGGAATTGAAGGGAGTGTGTTAGCATGGATTCAAAACTGGCTGTCACATAGAAAACAGAGTTGGAATAAATGGGTCCTTGTTAGAGTGGAAAGATATAACCAGCAGATTAATGCGAAGTGATGCATTTTGGAAGAAATAATGTAGGGAGGAGTTATACAATAAATGGCAGTCATCAAGAGTATAGAAACACAGAGGGACCTAGGTGTGCAAGTCCACAAATCCTTGAAAGTGGCAACACAGGTGGAGAAAGTGGTGAAGAAGGCATATGGTATGCTTGCCTTTATAGGACGGGGTATAGAGTATAAAAGCTGGAGTCTGATGTTGCAGCTGTATAGAACGCTGGTTAGGCCACATTTGGAGTACTGCGTCCAGTTCTGGTCACCGCACTACCAGAAGGACGTGGAGGCGTTAGAGAGAGTGCAGAGAAGGTTTACCAGGATGTTGCCTGGTATGGAGGGTCTTAGCTATGAGGAGAGGTTGGGTAAACTGGGGTTGTTCTCCCTGGAAAGATGGAGAATGAGGGGAGATCTAATAGAGATGTACAAGATTATGAAGAGGATAGATAGGGTGAACGGTGGGAAGCTTTTTCCCCAGATCAGAAGTGACGATCACGAGGGGTCACGGGCTCAAGGTGAGAGGGGCGAAGTATAACTCGGATATTAGAGGGATGTTTTTTTGTTTTACACAGAGGGTGGTGGGGGCCTGGAATGCACTGCCAAGTAGGGTGGTGGAGGCAGACACGCTGACATCATTTAAGACTCAGCTGGATAGTCACATGAGCAGCCTGGGAATGGAGGGATACAAACGATTGGTCTAGTTGGACCATGGAGCGGCACAGGCTTGGAGGGCCGAAGGGCCTGATCCCTGTACTGTACTGTTCTTTGTTCTTTGTGCACCAGAGGGATCAGTTCTTGGCCCACAGTTGTTTACTATTTGTATTAATGACCTGGAGGAAGGAACAGAATGCGAGGTGACCAAATTTGCTGATAAGATAGGTGGAAGGGCAGGTTGTGATGAGGATATTGTGATTCTGCAGAGGGATAGAGATCGATTGGGTGACTGGGCAAAAACCTGGCAAATGACATTTAATGTGGGGAAGTGTGAGGTCATGCACTTCAGTAGGAGGAAGGAAAAGGCAGATTGGAGAGAGACTGCAGGTGAGTGAAGTACAGAGGGATCTGGGTGTTCTAGTGCATGAATCAAAAAGCTAGCAGGCAAGTCCAACAAGGCAAATGGCATTGTGGCCATTATTGCAAAGGGGTTGGAGTTTAAAAATAAGGAGGTTTTGTTGCAATTGTGCAGTGTTAGTGAGGCCTCACCTGGAATACTGCATACAATTCTGGTTGCCTTTCTGGAAGAAAGAGTGTAAGATTGGAGGCAGTCCAAAGGAGATTCACCAGGCTAAATTCTTGGGATCAGAGGGTTGTGCTATTAAGAGAGATTAAAGAATCTGGTTCTGTATTCCTTGGGAGGTTGGAGTAGTGAGGGGTGAGCTTATTCAAATATACAAGATGCTGAGGGGGCTTGACAGGGTAGATAGTGAGATGTTTTCACTAATGGAAGATTCTCGAACAAGGCGACATAGCTTCAAGATAAAGGGCTGGTCATTTAAAACAGTGTAGAAATTCCTTCTTAGAGAATGGAATTCTCTACCCCAAAGTGGGGGGAGGAGACTGGATCTGAACACCTAGAAACTTGAAGTTCTCGAGCATTCCCACTTGATTCCTGTTGATGTAGACAGGGGCATGTCCTCCACTACACTTCCTGAAGCCGATGACTCTCTCCTCAGTTTTACTGACATGGAGAGATTGCTGTCACCAATTCTCTTTCCTGCGCTCTCATGGTTTGAGCTCTAACCCCTCACAGCAGCGTCATTAGCAAATCTCAAAATGGAGTCAGCTGGGGGGTGGAAGAGAGAGATTTTGTCACAGCTGTAGGTGTATAAGGAGTATAGAATCCCTACAATGTAGAAGGAGTCCATTCAGCCCATCAGGCTTGTACTGACAACAATCCCACCCAGGCCCTGACCCTAGAACCTTGCATATTTACCCTGTTAGGGTCAGGGGGCTAAGAGGCAATTTAGCACGGCCAGTCAACCCTAACCACACATCTTTGGGCTGTGGAAATGTCAGACTGTCACCTGAGGCTGGAATGGAATCTAGATCCCTGGCACCATGAGGCACATTGCTACCACTGGGCCACCATTTTGCCCGAGTGTAGTAAGGGGCTGAGGACACAGCCTTGGAAGGCACCAGTATTGCTGTCTCTCCTTGCTGACTTCATGGTAGGACTGTGGGAGCCTTGTGAAACAGACATGGGGTGCCTAGGGGGCTGAGGGGTGACCTTAAAGGTTTATAAAATCACAAAGGGCATAGGCAAGGTGTGCAGACAAGGTATTTTCCCCAGGGTCGGAGCAACCTTTCCCCACAGAGGGTGGTGTGTATGGAATGAGCTGCCAGGGGAGATGGGTACAATTACAACATTTCAAAGACGTGTGACAGGTACGTGGATGGGAAAGGTTTAGAGGGATATGGGACAAACACTGGTCCATGGACACAACCAGGTTTCCTAAACCAAACTAGTCCCATTTGCAAGTTGGGCTGAAGGGCCAGTTTGTGCTGTATATCTGTCTGATTCCAGAGTCAGGATACAGGGTGTTGATCTGATCCATTGATTGGGAGATTGCTGAGTGTTGTCCTGCAGGCTGCTTCCATTGTGAGGCATGCAGACAGTGCTCACACCAGAAGAATTGCTAGATTTGTAAATCTCACATTGAGCACAGTGCTAATGTCACACAGCAATGGGCCGTGTGAAGGGACTGTGGATGGACACTTGAACCAAAGCTGTAATGGGCAGATGTATCTGTGGCAGGGAGATGGCGGAGGATGTGGCCAGGTAGCTTTCTCCCTCAACATATCAGACAGTCCAGCAGATATGTCCAATAGGACTCAGCCAGCTTGATCAGTAGAACATATACATGGATTTTAGTAAGGCGTTTGATAAGGTCCCCCATGGTCGGCTTATAGAACATAGAACATAGAAAGCCACAGCACAAACAGGCCCTTCGGCCCACAAGTTGCGCCGATCATATCCCTACCTCTAGGCCTATCTATAGCCCTCAATCACATTAAATCCCATGTACTCATCCAGAAGTCTCTTAAAAGACCCCAACGAGTTTGCCTCCACCACCACCGACGTCAGCCGATTCCACTCACCCACCACCCTCTGAGTGAAAAACTTACCCCTGACATCTCCTCTGTACCTACCCCCCAGCACCTTAAACCTGTGTCCTCTCGTAGCAACCATTTCAGCCCTTGGAAATAGCCTCTGAGAGTCTACCCTATCCAGACCTCTCAATATCTTGTAAACCTCTATCAGGTCACCTCTCATCCTTCGTCTCTCCAGGGAGAAGAGACCAAGCTCCCTCAACCTATCCTCATAAGGCATGCCCCCCAATCCAGGCAACATCCTTGTAAATCTCCTCTGCACCCTTTCAATGGCTTCAACATCTTTCCTGTAATGAGGTGACCAGAACTGCGCGCAGTACTCCAAGTGGGGTCTAACCAGGGTCCTATAAAGCTGCAGCATTATCTCCCGACTCCTAAACTCAATCCCTCGATTAATGAAGGCCAGTACGCCGTACGCCTTCTTGACCGCATCCTCCACCTGCGAGGCTGATTTAAGAGTCCTATGGACCCGGACCCCAAGGTCCTTCTGATCCTCTACACTGCTAAGAATGGTACCCTTCATATTATACTGCTGCTTCATCCCATTGGATCTGCCAAAATGGATCACTACACACTTATCCGGGTTGAAGTCCATCTGCCACTTCTCCGCCCAGTCTTGCATTCTATCTATGTCTCGCTGCAACTTCTGACATCCCTCCAAACTATCCACAACACCACCTACCTTGGTGTCGTCAGCAAACTTACCAACCCATCCCTCCACTTCCTCATCCAGGTCATTTATGAAAATGACAAACAGCAAGGGTCCCAGAACAGATCTCTGGGGCACTCCACTGGTCACTGACCTCCATGCAGAGAAAGACTTTATGATGAAAGTAAGGAGGTGTGGGATAGAGGGAAAGTTGGCCGCATGGATAGGTAACTGGCTATCTGACCGAAAACAGAGGGTGGTGGTGGATGGAAAATTTTCGGACTGGAGGCAGGTTGCTAGCGGAGTGCCACAGGGATCAGTGCTTGGTCCTCTGCTCTTTGTGATTTTTATTAATTACTTTGAGGAGGGGGCTGAAGGGTGGATCAGTAAATTTGCTGATGACCCTAAGATTGGTGGAGTAGTGGATGAGGTGGAGGGCTGTTGTAGGCTGCAAAGAGACAGATAGGATGCAAAGCTGGGCTGAAAAATGGCAAATGGAGTTTAACCCTGATAAATGTGAGTTGATTCATTTTGGTAGGACTAATTTAAATGTGGATTACAGGGTCAAAGGTAGGGTTCTGAAGACTGTGGAGGAAGAGAGAGATCTTGGGGTCCATATCCACAGATCTCGAAAGGTTGCCATTCAAGTGGATAGAGCTGTGAAGAAGGCCTATAGTGTGTTAGCTTTTCTTAACAGGGGGTTGGAGTTTACAAGCCGTGGGGTTATGCTGCAACTGTACAGGACCTTGGTGAGACCACACTTGGAATATTGTGTGCAGTTCTGGTCACCTCACTATAAGAAGGATGTGGAAGCGCTGGAAAGAGTGCAGAGGAGATTTACCAGGATGCTGCCTGGTTTGGAGGGTAGGTCCTATGCGGAAAGGTTGAGGGAGCTGGGGCTGTTCTCTCTGGAGCAGAGGAGGCTGAGGGGAGACAGAGGTTTATAAAATGAAGGGGATAGATAGAGTGAACGTTCAAAGACTATTTCCTCGGGTGGATGGAGCTATTACAAGGGGGCATAACTATAGGGTTCATGGTGGGAGATGGAAGGATATCAGAGGTAGGTTCTTTATGCAGAGAGTGGTTGGGGAGTGAAATGGACTGCCTGCAGTGATAGTGGAGTCAGACACTTCAGGAACATTTAAGCGGTTATTGGATAGGCACATGGAGCACACCAGGATGATAGGGAGTGGAATAGCTTGATCTTGGTTTCAGATAAAGCTCGGCACAACATCAGGGGCCGAAGGGCCTGTTCTGTGCTGTACTGTTCTATGTTCTATTAACAGTCCCCCAGGTCAATTCCTCATCTCTGTTCACTCAGTGAAAGTGATGCAGAGTTAGGCAGCCAGGGAGGACAGCTGCTTTAGTGATCTGCCCCTCTCCAGGGGGTAAACATCAGCATGGGAGAGAAGGAGGCAGCCCCAGGAAACAGCCACAGCAGCTAGGCTCAGCTCCACAAGGACACCCCCACACCTGATCACCCACCCTCCCCCACACTGGGCTCTGAAACAGACAGAAAACCAGCAGCAGCCCCATCAAATCCAGAGAGTCAGTGTTTCTCTCTCAACCCTCAGTAAACCAATCATTCATCCCAGTTCTGTGCTGGGATTGGCTCACCCCAGCCATTAGTCCCATGAAGCCATTCAACTAACATGTGGAGGATGCATTGACCAATCAGCTCCCAGACACTGGAAACAAGCACAGTTCTTTATTGATCATTTGATGACTGGTTGAACAGGGTTTGTTTGTGTTTCCTGTACAGGAACAAGGTGATCAATGAAGCAGAGATCAGAGAGACAGCTGTCACAGTCAGGGTCACAATCAGGACCACCTCAGACTCCACACCTACAAAGCAATGAGAAACCAATGGTTACTGAAGCTAACACTGAGGGGGAAATGGAAACCAGCAGTCAGCCAACTCACCCCCTGGAGACCTCTCCTGTATCCTTCCCTCAGCCTCATTCAGGGAGGCTGTTGCCAGGTTGGTCCCATCAGTATCCAGAATGAGCAGGGGTCCAAGTGAGGCCTCAGCCTCCCACTTCAATCCAGCTTCACTCTCTGCAATATCAACCATTCCAGTTAGAGAGGGGAAAGGGGGAAGCTCCCACATCTAGAGGATCAATGTCCTACCAGCTTCAGCTACAAGATCTCTCCTTCCTCTGGATCCAAATCCCAAATCCCTTGTGGCCCCACAGTTCCCCACATGGCAACAGGCACAAATGTCAAAGCTCGATTCCTCCAATGGGGTCCAGCTAAACAAGAGAAATCAGTCAGTCAACCAGGTTGTGCATCACTTCTCCACACAAACACATCCCTGAGGGAGAGAGGGGGAACTTACACACTCTGCATCTTCTGCAAAGTACAAGCTTTGTTCCTGGAATCTCTCCGATCCACTGGAACAACTTTCAGGTGACAGGTGATAAAAATCTGAGGGACACATGCAACACAAGTGGTTATTTAGTGACTCCCTCCCAACATGGAGACCCCAATGATCAGCTTCCTCTTACCAAGGAACGCTCATCTCCAAAGAAACGGAAGGCATCCAGGTCAAAGCGGAGCTTGTCCGACTCCCGCTCGTCTCCTGGCAACACAAAGGTTGAAAAGGAGTCCTCAGCTTTGGTGTCCAGGAGGCAGCTGAAGAAAAATGGAAAAGGGACAAGAAGTGAATCCAGAGAAGCCATTGAGATGGGAGCAGCTGGAGGAAGCAGAGAGCTCCTTACCCATTGTAGTCAATGATGCTGTATCTCGGGCTGGAGTCCTTGTCTGGCCTCAATGTCGCTACACAGCGGTCAATGTAGAGCTTCAGGACCATGTGGTTGCTCATTGAAACAGAGGCCTCAATGTGAATGAGCTCACCCAGGTAGTAGACAGTCGAAGTGCGCTCTGTAAGCCAGTCACCTGAAGGACAAGAGGACAAGGGTTGGAGACAGTGGGTGTAACTCCCAGTGAGCGAGGACAGGAAATCACTCCCCATCCACCCATCACATACCATTCATTAGGCGCAGAGAGAATGACAGATGCCCTTCTCCAGACCTGGTGGAGCTGAATGGGATCCAGGTGGGCTTGATGGGGTTACTGCTCACATTGCCCTTCCTGGAAAGACAGTGGAGCCATTTTAGGAGAAGGTCAGAGGTCACTAGCAGCTGGAGATCTTATTGACAATCGAGTAAAGATTCTCACCTAAAATAACGACACTCAATGGGAACGACCGCTCCATTGGTTCTCACAATAACAGATCCATGATACTCTGGGCTGTGGCTCAGGTGGGTGCTGTAGATCAGGAAATCTCCAGTCATCTGAAAGACAGCAGCTTAAGGAATGAAGAACTGATCTGAAATGAGAATGTTCTACACTGGGGTTAACAATGAACTCATCCCATTAAAACAATTCTTCAGGGGGATTGACAGGGTCAGTGTGAAGAGGCTGCTTCCCCCAAGCTGGAGAGTCTGTTGGGGAGGAGTCATCTCAGGTCAGGGGTCAGTCATTTAGCATTTAATGTGATGAGGAATTTCTTCATTCAGCAGCTGATGAATCTTTGGAATTCTCTCCAGCCCCAGAGAGCTGGGAAATGGTCACTCACTGAGGATATTCAGGACAGAGGCATTTATTTCTGGCCATTGAGGGAATCATGTTGTGAGGACAGGAACATGGAGGCTGTGGGAAGCTCAGTCCTGATGATAATGACTAGGAAACAGGCTCAAGGAGCTGAAGGGTCTCACCTGGTTAGCAGTGTTGCTATGCAACCTCAGCCCTTGCTGCAAGGAGAGGTGGAAGACACAAATAGTTTACCGAATATTAACGATAGAGGGTTGGTAGGAGGAGAGGTACTCAATACAATTAATGTTACCAGGGAGGCAGTGCATGGTAGACTAACGGGACTGAAGGTGGACAAGTCCCCGGGTCCGGATGGAATGCATTCCAGGGTACTGAAAGAAATGTCAGAGGTAATAGCGGATGCGTTAGTGGTTATTTATCAAAATTCGTTGGATTCTGGGGTAGTGCCGGCGGATTGAAAAACGGCTAATGTTACGCCACTGTTTAAAAAAGGAAATAGACAAAAGGCGGGTAACTGCAGGCCGGTCAGTTTAACGTCTGTAGTTGGGAAAATGCTGGAATCCATCATTAAAGAAGAAATAGCAGGCCAGCTGGATAAGAATGGTTCGATTAAGCAGACGCAGCATGGATTCATGAGGGGAAAGTCGTGCTTGACGAACTTGTTGGATTTTTATGAAGATGTGACGAGTGCGGTTGACGGAGGGGAACCGGTGGATGCGGTGTTTTTGGATTTCCAAAAGGCATCTGATAAGGTGCCTCACAAAAGGTTGCTGAAGAAGATTGGGTCACACAGAGTTGGGGGTAGGGTGTTAGCGTGGATTGGGGATTGGCTATCCGACAGGAAGCAGAGAGTCGGAATAAATGGGTGCTTTTCTGGTTGGCAGATGGTAACTAGTGGCGTGCCGCAGGGATCGGTACTGGGGCCTCAACTATTTACTATTTATATAGACGATCTGGAGGAGGGGACTGAGTGTAGGGTAACAAAGTTTGCAGACGACACAAAGATAAGTGGAAAAGTGAATCATGTGGAGGGCGTAGAGGTCTGCAGAGAGATTTGGACAGGCTGAGTGAGTGGGCAAGGATCTGACAGATGGAGTATAATGTTGACAAATGCGAGGTTATTGACTTTGGAGGAAATAATAGCAAGTTAGATTATTATCTAAATGGAAAAAAATTACAACATGCTACTGTCCAAAGGGACCTGGGGGTCCTTGTGCAAGAGACGCAAAAACCCAGTCTGCAGGTGCAACAGGTGATCAAGAAGGCAAATGGGATGTTGGCCTATATCGCAAGGGGGATAGAATATAAAAGCAGAGATGTCTTGCTGCATCTGTACAGGGCATTGGTGAGGCCGCAGCTGGAATACTGTGTGCAGTATTGGTCCCCTTATTTGCGGAAGAATATATTGGCCTTGGAGGGAGTGCAGAGAAGGTTCACCAGATTGATACCAGAGATAAGGGGTGTTGATTATGAGGAGAGACTGAGCAGATTGGGTTTGTACTCGTTGGAATTTAGAAGGCTGAGGGGGGATCTTATAGAGACCTATAAGATAATGAAGGGGCTGGATAGGTTGGAGGTGGAGAGATTCTTTCCACTTAGAAAGGAAGCTAGAACTAGAGGGCACAGCCTCAAAATAAAGGGGGGTCAGTTTAGGACAGAGTTGAGGAGGAACTTCTTCTCTCAGAGGGTAGTGAATCTCTGGAATTCTCTTCCCATTGAAGTGGTGGAGGCTACCTCGTTGAATATGTTTATATCACGGATAGACGGCTTCCTGATCGGTCGGGGAATTAGAGGTTATGGGGATCAGGCGGGTAAGTGGAACTGATCCACTTCAGATCAGCCATGATCTTATTGAATGGTGGGGCAGGCTCGAGGGGCGAGATGGCCTACTCCTGCTCCTATTTCTTATGTTCTTATAAAACTCCCTCTACACTGTCCCCAACAAACACTCCCAGGATAGGGACAGCAGGGGGTTAGATACAGAGTAATGCTCCCTCTACACTGTCTCCACCAAACACTCCCAGGACAGGTTTTGATTTATATTAAAACTTCATCTCCGTCATCTCCATCTATGTCATCATATTGAAGGAGACATAGCAACCTGGAGAACTCAGCCTGACAACGATACCAGCAGCATGGGAGGCACCCGCTGCAAACATGGATAAAGAGTCTGTACCCAGGGCAGTTTGTGGAGCTGGGGAAAGAGGGGAATGGGGAATGGAAAAGGAAACAGACGTGTGGCTCTCAGAGAGAGCTCCTCACCAGAGCCATCGAATCCTATGGGGAAGGTGGGGCTGGAGTGAACTGACACAGGTAGCATTGCCCTGAGGGAGTGATACATTCCACTTGCCCAAACCTGGCTGCAGCTGCCTGTGGCTTTTTCCATGTCCCAAACCTGCCTGTGTGCATTCCTCGGTGTCCATTATAGAGCACATTCTTCACATTTACCAGAAACAAATAAATAACAATGAAAACTATACAGGAAGCAATTTATTTAAACATCAACAACTGTTAAATATAAACCTTCCTGTCCCTGTAACCAGAATCAGACCATTCTCTGTTTGTTCACTTCCTTAATGGAGATTTTAAAACGTTCTCTATATTTTATCTTCATCAAAAACTCCCCAGTGCACACGGTTAGATACAGAGTAAAGCTCCCTCCACACTGTCCCAATCAAACACTCCCAGGACAGGTACAGCACGGGGTTAGATACAGAGTAAAGCTCCCTCGACACTGTCCCCATCAAACACTCCCAGGACAGGTACAGCACGGGGTTAGATACAGAGTAAAGCTCCCTCTATTCTGTCCCCATCAAACACTCCCAGGACAGGTACAGCACGGGGTTAGATACAGAGTAAAGCTCCCTCTACACTGTCCCAATCAAACACTCCCAGGACAGGTACAGCACGGGGTTAGATACAGAGTAAAGCTCCCTCCACACTGTCCCAATCAAACACTCCCAGGACAGGTACAGCACGGGGTTAGATACAGAGTAAAGCTCCCTCTACACTGTCCCAATCAAACACTCCCAGGACAGGTACAGCACAGGGTTAGATACAGAGTAAAGCTCCCTCTATTCTGTCCCCATCAAACACTCCCAGGACAGGTACAGCACAGGGTTAGATACAGAGTAAAGCTCCCTCGACACTGTCCCAATCAAACACTCCCAGGACAGGTACAGCACGGGGTTAGAACATAGAACATAGAACATAGAACATTACAGCGCAGAACAGGCCCTTCGGCCCACGATGTTGCACCGACCAGTTAAAAAAAAAACTGTGACCCTCCAACCTAAACCAATTTCCTTTCGTCCATGAACCTATCTACGGATCTCTTAAACGCCCCCAAACTAGGCGCATTTACTACTGATGCTGGCAGGGCATTCCAATCCCTCACCACCCTCTGGGTAAAGAACCTACCCCTGACATCGGTTCTATAACTACCCCCCCTCAATTTAAAGCCATGCCCCCTCGTGCTGGATTTCACCATCAGAGGAAAAAGGCTATCACTATCCACCCTATCTAAACCTCTAATCATCTTATATGTTTCAATAAGATCCCCTCTTAGCCGCCGCCTTTCCAGCGAAAACAATCCCAAATCCCTCAGCCTCTCCTCATAGGATCTCCCCTCCATACCAGGCAACATCCTGGTAAACCTCCTCTGCACCCTCTCCAAAGCCTCCACATCCTTCCTGTAATGTGGGGACCAGAACTGCACACAGTACTCCAAGTGCGGCCGCACCAGAGTTGTGTACAGTTGCAACATAACGCTACGACTCCTAAATTCAATCCCCCTACCAATAAACGCCAAGACACCATATGCCTTCTTAACAACCTTATCTACTTGATTCCCAACTTTCAGGGATCTATGCACACATACACCTAGATCCCTCTGCTCCTCCACACTATTCAAAGTCCTCCCGTTAGATACAGATTAAAACTCCCTCGACACTGTCCCAATCAAACACTCCCAGGACAGGCACAGCACGGGGTTAGATACAGAGTAAAGCTCCCTCTACACTGTCCCCATCAAACACTCCCAGGACAGGTACAGCACGGGGTTAGATACAGAGTAAAGCTCCCTCTACACTGTCCCCCATCAAACACTCCCAGGACAGGTACAGCACGGGGTTAGATACAGAGTAAAGCTCCCTCTACACTGTCCCCATCAAACACTCCCAGGACAGTCACAGCACCGGGTTAGATACAGAGTAAAGCTCCCTCTACACTGTCCCCATCAAACACTCCCAGGACAGTCACAGCACCGGGTTAGATACAGAGTAAATCTCCCTCTACACTGTCCCCATCAAACCCTCTGTGGTAAACCACTGTTAAGCTTATTGCCTGTGTGTGTGTGACATGCCTGGACATGCCCCTGCCGGCCCTGCCTGAGACTCCTCCCCCGCTGGTCCAGGTATAAAGGTGACTGCTCCCCACCTCCCTGCCTCAGTCTCTGGTCCAGTTCATCAGCATGGGTGTGCTCCAAGTCTTTTACGAATAAAAGCCTATTTGTTGTTGCATACCAACGAGTCTTTGCTTGATTGATAGTGCATCAATTTTATTCGCAAAAAGTTTTGGGATGGAGCAGATACTAAAACCCGATAGATTAGAATTGGATCCTCAAGCCGTAGGAGCCTCTAACTGCTTCGATCACTGGCTGTGATGTTTCGAAACTTTCCTCACCGCCCCCACCTACGTCATCTGGACCGAAACCGACAAGCTATACGTGCTCCACGCCCGGGTAAGCGATCAGGTATTCTCGATGATTAGAGACGTCGAAACCTATGAGGATGCGATCGAACTTTTAAAAGGCCAGTACAACAAACAGACTAATGTAATCTACGCCAGACATCTTCTGGCTACTCGCAGACAACAGCCAGGAGAATCAGGCGATCAATTCCTGTGTGCGTTGCGAGCATTTGGCAGGGCCTGCAACTGCAAGGCCGTAACAGCCGCCCAAAACACTGAGGACTTAATCAGAGATGCCTATGTCACGGGTATCAGGTCAAACTATATCCGACAACGACTGCTGGAACAGGGTGGGCTGGACCTACAAAAGACTGTGGCGCTTGCCGACTCCTTAGAGGTGGCCTTCCGTAATCTCGAGGCCTACACCCCTGACCACGGGGGTGCATCATGGATGCCGCAGTCGCTGCCACCTCTGTACTCGGGAGGGCCGCAGACCTACGCCACGCCACGTCCCACCAATGGCCCGACCGCTGCGGCAGTCTCCGGAGGCCTGAAGTGCTACTTCTGCGGCCTGGTGAAGCACCCCCGACAACGCTGCCCGGCGAAGGATGCGATCTGCTCTGGGTGTAGAAAGAAGGGCCATTACGCGAAGGTATGCAGGGCGCAATCGACCTCCAAGCCCAGTAGCGCCGCGTGCGACCCGCGGGGGCCGCCATCTTGGGCGCCGGTAGCCGCGTGTGAGCCGTGCGGGCCGCCATCTTGGATGCCTTCAGCCGCGTGTGAGCCGTGCAGGCCGCCATCTTGGACATCTTCAGCCGCGTGTGAGCCGTGCGGGCCGCCAGCTTGGATGCCATCAGCCGCGTCGCAAAATCCAACGGTGGCTTCGGTTACGCTGGATCAATCCAGGCCTCACCAACTCGCCAGGTCCATGATGGACATCGAGGTAAACGGTCGTACTACAAACTGTTTATTTGACTGTGGGAGTATGGAGAGCTTTATTCACCCTAACACAGTGAGTCGCTACGCCCTTTCAGTACTGCCAGTGAAGCAAACGATCTCCATGGCTTCAAAGTCCCACTCGGTGGATGTCCTCGGGTACTGCGTGGCGACCCTGACTGTACGGGGCACAGTGTACAAAAACTTCAGGCTCCTCATGCTGCCACAACTCTGCGCTGCCGTACTCCTGGGGCTAGATTTCCTGTGTCACCTTAAGAGTGTCACCATGGAGTAGAATGGGCCTTTTCTCCCGCTCTCTGTTTGCAATCACCAGTTCTTAGATCACCCACTGCGCACCACCTGCAGCCTCTCGACCCTTAAAGTCGCCCCTCCCTCACTGTTTGAAAATCTCACCCCCAACTGCAAGCCCATCGCCACCAAGAGCAGATGGTACAGTGCTGGAGACAGGGCTTTTATCAGGTCCGAAGTACAACGGCTCCGAGGGGAGGGGATCATCTAGGCCAGTACCAGCCCCTGGAGAGCCCAAGTAGTAGTTGTTAAGACTGGGGAGAAACATCGCAGAGTGAGAGCTGTCAGGGCTTTGGCTCACAGGGCTTAGGCGGTAAGGGCGAGGCAGGGTAAGTTATTTTTATCCAAACCTATAAAGGAAAAGGGTAACTATGAGTGATAGGCCAGTTTGGTGCTTCCGATGTGGGATGTGGGAGTTCCTGGAAACACCTAGCCTCCCGGAGGACCACCTTTGCGCCAGGTGCGTGGAACTGCAGCTCCTGAGGGACCGCGTCACGGAACTGGAGCTGCAGATTGCTGACCTTGGTCTAGTCAGGGAGAATGAGAGGATAATTGACATGAGTTATCGGGAACTAGTTACACCGGGGCATCAGGAGGAAGACACCTGGGTCACAGTTAGGAGGAGTAAAGGTCAGAAGGGTAACGTACCAGAGAGTACTCCAGTGGCTGTCTCTCATAATAGGAAGGGCTTGGCGACAGGTGTGAGAGGGGAGGGGAGTGAGCAATTAGTGGAGGGGTCACCTGTGGTTGTCCCACTCCAAAACAAGTATATTGTTTTGGAGAGTGTGGGGGAGGATGACTCTCCAGGGGTAAGCCACAGTGACCAGGTCACTGGCACAGAGTCAGGCTCTGTGGCCCGGAAAGGAAAGAGAGGGATTAGGAGAGCAATAGTGGTGGGGGATGCGTCGGTTAGAGGCACGGACAGGCGATTCTGTGGGTGCGAACAGGACTCCAGGATGGTAGTCTGCCTACCTGGTGCTGGGGTCATGGATGTCTCCAAGCGGATAGGAGGCATCTTAAAAGGAGAAGATAAAGAAACGGATGTCATTGTACACATTGGTGCAAATGACGTCGATAGGAAGAGCAGGGGGATCCTACGAGAGCAATTCAGGGAGTTGGGAAATAGACTAAAAAGTAGGGCCTCCAGGATGGCCATCTCTGGGCTGCTCCCAATGCCTCGTGCCAGTGAGGCTAAGAATAGGGAGTTAGTACAATTGAATGCTTGGCTAAAGGAGTGGTCCAGGAGGGAGGGCTTCATTTTCCTAGATCAATGGGAAGTTTTCAGGAGAGGATGGCACCTGTACAAGAAGGACGGGTCACAACTAAGTTGGAAGGGCATGAATATCCTGGCTGGGAGTTTTGCTAGTGCAGTTCGGGGGGGTTTAAACTAGTATGACAGGGGGGTGGGGATCAAAATATTAGGTCTACAAGTGTAGAGGCTGGGGACGAGCTTGGAGCTGGGACAAGGCTGGCAAAGAAGAAGAGCACTCTGGGGGAGGATGACCTCATTGGGCCTGGAGGTCTGGAGTGCTTATACTTCAATGCAAGGACCGTAGCAGGTAAGACAGACGAACTTAGGGCCTTAATGCTCACGAGGAATTTGGATGTGGTTGCGGTGACAGAGACTTGGTTGAAAGAGGGACAGGACTGGCAGCTGAATATTCCGGAGTACAAGTGTTTTAGGCGAGACAGAGGAGGGGCCAAAAGAAGTGGGGGAGTAGCAGTATTAGTTGGAGACATATTACAGCGGTGCAGAGGGAGGACAATTCAGAGGAGTCGTGTAACGAGTCACTCTGGGTGGAGCTTAGAAACAGGAAGGGTGCAGTCACTATGTTGGGGGTGTACTACAGGCCCCCCAACAGCCCAAGGGAAGTGGAAGAACGGATATGTCAGGAGGTACTGGATAGGTGCAGGAAAAATAGGGTTGTTGTAGTGGGAGACTTCAATTTCCCTGGTATAGACTGGAAATCGCTGAGAGCAGGGACTCTGAATGGGGAGGAATTTGTAAAATGCGTACAGGAGGGTTCTTTGGAACAATATGTAGATAGTCCGACTAGAGAGGGGGCTATACTGGACCTAGTACTGGGGAATGAGCCCGGTCAGGTCTTCAAAGTTTCGGTAGGGGAACATGTGGCAAATAGTGACCACAATTCTGTTAGCTTTAGGATAGTGATGGAAAAGGATGAGTGGTGTCCCAAGGGTAAGGTGTTGGATTGGGGGAAGGCTAACTTTAGTGGGATTAGGCAGAAATTGGCAGCTCTTGATTGGGAGAGGCTGTTTGAGGGTAAATCCATGGAACAGTTGTTAGGGCTGCAGGACAGGCATGTGCCTGTAAAAAAGGATAGGAAGGGTAGGATTCGAGAACCGTGGATAACCAGGGAAATTGAGGGACTGGTCAAAAAGAAAAGAGAGGCGTATGTTAGGTCCAAGCAGCTAAAAACGGAGGGAACTCTGGAGGAGTACAAAGAAAGTAGGAAAGAACTCAAACGGGGAATTAGAAGGGCAAAAAGGGGTCACGAAATGTCCTTGGCAGACAGGATTAAGGAGAATCCCAAGGCATTTTATTCATACGTTAGGAACAAAAGGGTTGTCAGGGAAAAAATCAGACCTCTCAGGGACAAAAGTGGGGAATTATGCTTAGAGCCCAAAGAAGTAGGGGAGATCCTAAATGAATACTTTGCGTCGGTATTCACAAAGGAGAGGGATGTGTTGACTGGGAGTGTCTCGGAGGGGAGTGTTGAACCGTTGGAGAAAATCTCCATTACAAGGGAGGAAGTGTTAGGTTTGTTAGAGAATATAAAGACTGACAAATCCCCAGGGCCTGATGGAATCTATCCAAGGCTGCTCAGGGAGACGAGAGATGAAATTGCTGGGCATCTGACGCAAATCTTTGTCTCGTCACTGGACGCAGGTGAGGTCCCAGAGGATTGGAGGATAGCTAATGTGGTCCCGTTATTTAAGAAGGGTAGGAAGGATAACCCGGGTAATTATAGGCCAGTGAGTTTGACGTCCGTGGTGGGGAAGATGTTGGAGAAGATTCTTAGAGATAGGATGTATGCGCATTTAGAAAGGAATAAACTCATTGACGATAGTCAGCATGGTTTTGTGAGAGGGAGATCATGCCTCACTAACCTGGTGGAGGTTTTTGAAGAAGTGACGAGAATGGTTAGAACATAGAACATAGAACAGTACAGCACAGAACAGGCCCTTCGGCCCACGATGTTGTGCCGAGCTTTATCTGAAACCAAGATCAAGCTATCCCACTCGCTATCATCCTGGTGTGCTCCATGTGCCTATCCAATAACCGCTGAAATGTTCCTAAAGTGTCTGACTCCACTATCACTGCAGGCAGTCCATTTCACACCCCAACCACTCTCTGCGTAAAGAACCTACCTCGGACATCCTTCCTATATCTCTCACCACGAACCCTATAGTTATGCTCCCTTGCAATAGCTCCATCCATCCGAGGAAATAGTCTTTGAATGTTCACTCTATCTATCCCGTTCATCATTTTATAAACCTCTATTAAGTCTCCCCTCAGCCTCCTCCGCTCCAGAGACAACAGCCCTAGCTCCCTCAACCTTTCCTCATAAGACCTACCCTCCAAACCAGGCAGCATCCTGGTAAATCTCCTCTGCACTCTTTCCAGCGCTTCCACATCCTTCTTCTAGTGAGGTGACCAGAACTGCACACAATATTCCAAATGTGGTCTCACCAAGGTCCTGTACAGTTGCAGCATAACCCCACAGCTCTGAAACTCCAACCCCCTGTTAATAAAAGCTAACACACTATAGGCCTTGTTCACAGCTCTATCCACTTGAGTGGCAACCTTTAGAGATCTGTGGATATGGACCCCAAGATCTCTCTGTTCCTCCACAGTCTTCAGAACCCTACCTTTGACCCTGTAATCCACATTTAAATTAATCCTACCAAAATGAATCACCTCACATTTATCAGGGTTAAACTCCATTTGCCATTTTTCAGCCCAGCTTTGCATCCTATCTATGTCTCTTTGCAGCCTACAACAGCCCTCCACCTCATCCACTACTCCACCAATCTTGGTGTCATCAGAAAATTTACTGATCCACCCTTCAGCCCCTGCCTCTAAGTCATTGATAAAAATCACAAAGAGCAGAGGACCAAGCACCGATCCTTGTGGCACTCCACTAGCAACCTGCCTCCAATCTGAAAATTTTCCATCCACCGCCACCCTCTGTCTTCGATCAGACAGCCAGTTACCTATCCAATCAGCCAACTTTCCCTCTATCCCACACCTCCTCACTTTCATCATAAGCTGACCATGGGGGACCTTATCAAACGCCTTACTAAAATCCATGTATATGACATCAACTGCCCTACCTTCATCAACACACTTAGTTACCTCCTCAAAAAATTCTATCAAATTTGTGAGGCACGACTTGCCCTTCACGAATCTGTGCTGACTATCCCGGATTAATCTGCATCTTTCGAAATGGTCGTAAATCCCATCTCTAAGGACCTTTTCCATCAATTTACCAACCACCGAAATAAGACTAACCGGTCTATAATTACCAGGGTCATTTCTATTCCCTTTCTTAAACAGAGGAACAACATTCGCCATTCTCCAGTCCCCTGGCACCATCCCCGTGGACAGCGAGGACCCAAAGATCAAAGCCAAAGGCTCTGCCATCTCATCCCTTGCCTCCCAAAGAATCCGAGGATACATTTCATCAGGCCCAGGGGACTTATCGACCTTCAGTTTATTCAGGTTGATGAGGGAAGGGCCGTGGATGTCATCTATATGGACTTTAGTAAAGCGTTTGACAAAGTCCCTTATGGTAGACTGGTGCAAAAGGTTGGATCTCATGAGATAAAGGGAGAGGTGGCGAGATGGGTGGAGAACTGGCTTGGTCACAGAAGACAGAGGGTGGTAGTGGAAGGATCTTTTTCCGGCTGGATGCCTGTGACTAGTGGTGTTCTGCAGGGCTCTGTATTGGGACCTCTGCTGTTTGTGATTTATATAAACGATCTGGAAGAAAGTGTAACTGGTGTGATCAGTAAGTTTGCGGACGACACAAAATTGGCAGGACTTGCAGATAGTGAGGAGCATTGTCAGAAGCTACAGAAGGATATAGATAGGCTGGAAATTTGGGCAAAGAAATGGCAGATGGAGTTCAATCCTGATAAATGCGAAGTGATGCATTTTGGTAGAACTAATGTCAGGAGGAGCTATACGATAGATGGCAGAACCATAAAGGGTGTAGATACGCAGAGGGACCTGGGTGTGCAAGTCCACAGATACTTGAAGGTGACGTCACAGGTGGAGAAGGTGGTGAAGAAGGCATATGGCATGCTTGCCTTTAAAGGACGGGGCAAAGAGTATAAAAGTTGGGGTCTGATGTTGCGGTTGTATAGAACGTTGGTTCGGCCGCATTTGGAATACTGCGTCCAGTTCTGGTCGCCACACTACCAGAAGGACGTGGAGGCTTTGGAGAGAGTATAGAGGAGGTTTACCAGGATGTTGCCTGGTATGGAGGGGCTTAGTTATGAGGAGAGATTGGGTAAACTGGGGTTGATCTCCCTGGAAAGACGGAGGATGAGGGGAGACTTAATAGAGGTGTATAAAATTATGAAAGGCATAGATAGGGTGAACGGTGGGAAGCTTTTCCCCAGGTCGGTGGTGACGTTCACGAGGGGTCATAGGTTCAAGGTGAAGGGGGGGAGGTTTAACACAGATATCAGAAGGACATATTTTACACAGAGGGTGGTGGGGGCCTGGAATGCGCTGCCAGGCAAGGTGGTGGAGGCGGACACACTGGGAACGTTTAAGACTTATCTAGATAGCCACATGAACGGAGTGGGAATGGAGGGATACGAAAGAATGGTCTAGTTTGGACCAGGGAGTGGCACGGGCTTGGAGGGCAGAAGGGCCTGTTCCTGTGCTGTATTGTTCTTTGTTCTTTGTCATTGACTACAGTCAGACCATTAACCGATATACGCAGCTGGACGCATACCCCCTTCCCAGCTCCTTATCCACCCGGAAGACCGCCAATATACTGCCTTCGAGGCGGATGGCCGCCTCTATCATTTCCTTAGGGTCGCCTTCGGCATCACCAACGAGGTCTCGGTTTTTCAGCGTGAGATATACCGAATGGTAGACCAGAACGGGCTGCGGGCCACCTTCCCATACCTGGATAACGTCACCATCTGCAGCCATGATCAGCAGGACCACGACGCCAACCTCCACAAATTACTCCACAGCCCCACACTCCTAAATCTGACCTATAATAAGGAGAAGTGCGTATTCCGCACACGCCGCCTCGCCATCCTTGGTTGTGTTGTGGAAGACGGGGTCATCGGTCCCGATCCCGACCGCATGCGTCCCCTCCTGGAACTTCCCCCTCCCCACCAGCCTCAAAGCACTGAGGAGATGCCTGGGTTTCTTCTTGTATTATGCCCAGTGGGTCCCCAATTATGCGGATAAAGCCCGTCCGCTCATAAAATCCCCCTCTTTTCCCCTGACGGCAGAGGCCCGCCTGGCCTTCGACCGCTTCAAAGCAGGCATCGCGAAGGCCACGATGCACGCTGTAGATGAACCCATCCCGTTCCAGGTGGAGAGCGATGCGTCTGACTTCGCCCTAGCCGCCACCCTTAACCAGGCGGGCAGACCCGTGGCCTTCTTCTCACGAACCCTCCAAGGCCCTGAAATTCGACACTCCTCTGTCGAGAAGGAGGCCCAAGCCATAGTGGAAGCTGTACGGCACTGGCGCCACTACTTAGCTGGTAAACGATTCACTCCTACTCACGGACCAACGGTCAGTTGCACTCATGTTTAATAACATGCAGCGGGGCAAGATCAAAAATGATAAAATATTGAGGTGGAGAATCGAGCTTTCCACCTACAATTACGACACCTTCCCGGGAAGCTCAATGAGCCCCCAGATGCCCTGTCCGGGGAATATGTGCCAGCGCACAAATAGACCAATTGCAGACTCGCCACAACGACCCCTGCCACCCAGGGGTCACCAGGTTTTTTCACTTCATTAAAGCCCGTAACCTGCCCTACTCCATTGAGGAAGTCAGGTCTATAACCAGACACTGCCAGGTCTGCGCAGAGTGCAAGCTGCACTTCTATCGGCCAGACAGAGCACACCTCATAAAGGCCACCCCCCCTTTCGAACGCCTAAGCATCGACTTCAAAGGCCCCCCCCCCCTCTTCTGGCCGCAATGTATACTTCCTCAACGTCATTGACGAATATTCACGTTTCCCCTTCACTATTCCCTGCCCGGGTTTGACCTCGGCCACAGTCGTCAGGGCCTGCACAGCCTCTTCATCCTGTTCGGTTTCCCGAGCTATATCCATAGCGACCGGGGATCCTCCTTTATGAGTGATGAGCTGCGACAGTACCTGCTCTCCAAAGGCATAGCCTCGAGTAGGACCACCAGTTACAACCCCAGGGGGGACGGACAGGTAAACATAGAAACATAGAAACATAGAAAACTACAGCACAAAACAGGCCCATCGGCCCCACAAGTTGTGCCGAACATATCCCTACCTTTTAGGACTGCCTATAACCCTCCATCCTATTAAGTCCCATGTACTCATGCAGGAGTCACTTAAAAGACCCAATTGAGTTTGCCTCCACCACCACTGACGGAGGCCGATTCCACTCGCCCACCACCCTCTGTGTGAAAAACTTCCGCCTAACATCTCCCCTGTACCTACCCCCCAGCACCTTAAACCTGTGTCCTCTCGTAGCAGCCATTCCCACCCTGGGAAAAAGCCACTGAGAGTCCACCCGATCTATGCCTCTCAACATCTTATATACCTCTATTCGGTCTCCTCTCATCCTACGTCTCTCCAAGGAGAAAAGACTGAGCTCCCTCAGCCTATCCTCATAAGGCATGCCACTCAATCCAGGCAACATCCTTGTAAATCTCCTCTGCACCCTTTCAATCTTTTCCACATCCTTCCTGTAATGAGGCGACCAGAACTGAGCACAGTACTCCAAGTGGGGTCTGATGAGGGTCTTATATAGCTGCATCATTATCCCCGGACTCCTAAACTCAATCCTTCGATTGATAAAGGCCAGCACACCATACGCCATCTTAACCACCTCCTCCACCTGCGGGGCCGATTTTAGAGTCCTATGGACCCGGACCCCAAGGTCCTTCTGATCCTCTACCGTACTAAGAGTCTTTCCCTTTATATTGTACTCCTTCATCCTATTTGACCTACCAAAATGGACCACTACGCATTCATCTGGGTTGAAGTCCATCTGCCACTTCTCTGCCCAGTCTTGCATCCTATCTATGTCCCTCTGTAACTTCTGACATCCCTCCAGACTATCCACAACCCCACCAACCTTCGTGTCGTCGGCAAACTTACCAACCCATCCCTCCACTTCCTCATCCAGGTCATTTATGAAAATGACAAACAGCAAGGGTCCCAGAACAGATCCCTGGGGCACACCACTGATGACCGACCTCCAATTAGAAAAAGACCCATCTATACACTAGTGTGGCAGGGGGGTGGGGAACAAAACAGGAGGTCAGTAAATACTGAGGCTGGGGTCGAGCTGGGGGCCAGGGCAAGGCTAGCTAAGAAGAGGAGCACCCTGGAGGAGGAGGACCTGACTGGGCCTGGAGGTCTGGAGTGCATCTGCTTCAATGCGAGGAGTGTAACGGGTAAAACAGACGAACTTAGGGCCTTAATGCTTATGCGGAATTTGGATGTGGTTGCGGTGACGGAAACTTGGTTAAAAGAAGGACAGGACTGGCAGCTGAATATTCCGGGGTATAAGTGTTTTAGGCGAGACAGAGGAGGGGCTAAAAAAGGTGGGGGAGTAGCGATATTAGTTAAGGAGCATATTACCGCGGTGCAGAGGGTAGACAACTTAGAGGGGTCATGTACTGAGTCGCTGTGGGTGGAACTCAGAAACAGGAAGGGTGCAGTCACTATGCTGGGGGTGTACTACAGACCACCCAACAGCCCACGGGAAGTGGAGGAAAGGATATGTCAGGAGATTCTGGATAGGTGCAGAAAACATAGGGTTGTTGTAGTGGGGGACTTTAATTTCCCTGGCACAGACTGGAAAGTGCTTAGAGCTGGGGGTCCGGACGGGGAGGAATTTGTAAAATGCGTACTGGAAGGTTCTTTGGAACAGTATGTAGATAGCCCGACGAGAGAGGGGGCTATACTGGACCTAGTTCTGGGAAATGAGCCTGGTCAGGTCGTCAAAGTTTCGGTAGGGGAACAAGTGGCAAATAGTGACCACAACTCTGTTAACTTTAGGATAGTAATGGACAAGGATGAGTGCTGTCCTACGGGCAGGGTGCTAAATTGGGGGAAGGCTGACTATAGCCGGATTAGGCAGGAATTGGTGGAGGTTGATTGGGAGAGGATGTCCGAGGGTAAGTCCGCGTCTGGCATGTGGGAGTCTTTTAAGGAACTATTGATAAGGCTGCAGGATAGGCATGTGCCTGTAAAAAGGAAAGATAGGAAAGGTAGGATTCGAGAACCGTGGATAACCAGGGAAATTGAGGATCTGATTAAAATGAAAAGGGAGGCGTACGTTAAGTCCAGGCAACTGAAAACAGATGGAGCTCTGGAGGAATACAGAGAGAGTAGGAAAGATCTCAAACGGGGAGTTAGAAGGGCAAAAAGAGGTCACGAGATGTTCTTGGCAGGCAGGATTAAGGAGAATCCTAAGGCATTCTATTCATACGTTAGGAACAAAAGAGTTGTCAGGGAGAAAATCGGACCTCTCAGGGACAAAGGAGGGGAATTATGCTTAGAACCCAAGGGAATAGAGGAGATCCTAAATGAATACTTTGCATCGGTATTCACGAAGGAGAGGGGCGTGTTAACCGGGAGTGTCTCGGAGGGAGGTGTTGACCCGTTAGAGAAAATCTCCATTACAAGAGAGGAAGTGTTAGGTTTTTTAGGGAACATTAAAACTGACAAAGCCCCAGGGCCTGATGGCATCTATCCTCGACTGCTCAGGGTGATGAGAGGTGAAATTGCTGGGCCTCTGACGGAAATCTTTGTCGCTTCTTTGGACACGGGTGAGGTCCCTGAGGATTGGAGGATCGCGAATGTGGTCCCGTTGTTTAAGAAGGGTAGCAGGGATAACCCAGGAAATTATAGGCCGGTGAGCTTGACGTCCGTGGTAGGGAAGTTGTTGGAGAGGATTCTTAGAGACAGGATGTATGTGCATTTAGAACGGAACAATCTCATTAGTGACAGACAGCATGGTTTTGTAAGAGGAAGGTCGTGCCGTACAAATTTGGTGGAGTTTTTTGAGGAAGTGACAAAAACGGTTGATGAAGGAAGGGCCATGGATGTCGTCTATATGGATTTCAGTAAGGCATTTGACAAAGTCCCACATGGCAGGTTGGTTAAGGAGGTTAAGGCTCATGGGATACAAGGAGAAGTGGCTAGATGGGTGGAGAACTGGCTTGGCCATAGGAGACAGAGGGTAGTGGTCGAAGGGTCTTTTTCCGGCTGGAGGTCTGTGACCAGTGGTGTTCCGCAGGGCTCTGTACTGGGACCTCTGCTATTTGTGATATATATAAATGATTTGGAAGAAGGTGTAACTGGTGTAATCAGCAAGTTTGCGGATGACACGAAGATGGCTGGAATTGCGGATAGCGAAGAGCATTGTCGGGCAATACAGCAGGATATAGATAGGCTGGAAAATTGGGCGGAGAGGTGGCAGATGGAGTTTAATCCGGATAAATGCGAAGTGATGCATTTTGGAAGAAATAAAGTAGGGAGGAGTTATACAATAAATGGCAGAGTCATCAGGAGTACAGAAACACAGAGGGACCTAGGTGTGCAAGTCCACAAATCCTTGAAGGTGGCAACACAGGTGGAGAAGGTGGTGAAGAAGGCATATAGTATGCTTGCCTTTATAGGACGGGGTATAGAGTATAAAAGCTGGAGTCTGATGATGCAGCTGTATAGAACGCTGGTTAGGCCACATTTGGAGTACTGCGTCCAGTTCTGGTCGCCGCACTACCAGAAGGATGTGGAGGCGTTACAGAGAGTGCAGAGAAGGTTTACCAGGATGTTGCCTGGTATGGAGGGTCTTAGCTATGAGGAGAGATTGGGTAGACTGGGGTTGTTCTCCTTGGAAAGACGGAGAATGAGGGGAGATCTAATAGAGGTGTACAAGATTATGAAGGGTATAGATAGGGTGAACAGTGGGAAGCTTTTTCCCAGGTCGGAGATGACGATCACGAGGGGTCACGGGCTCAAGCTGAGAGGGGCGAAGTATAACTCAGACATCAGAGGGACGTTTTTTACACAGAGGGTGGTGGGGGCCTGGAATGCGCTGCCAAGTAGGGTGGTGGAGGCAGACACGCTGACATCGTTTAAGACTTACCTGGATAGTCACATGAGCAGCCTGGGAATGGAGGGATACAAACGATTGGTCTAGTTGGACCAAGGAGCGGCACAGGCTTGGAGGGCCGAAGGGCCTGTTTCCTGTGCTGTACTGTTCTTTGTTCTTTGTACACACTCTCTGCCTCCTTTGGGCAAGCCAGTTCTGGATCCACAGGGCAGCAGCCCCTTGGATCCCATGCCCTCTCACTTTTTCTAGAAGCCTTGCATGGGGGACCTTATCGAATGCCTTGCTAAAATCCATATAAACCACATCTACTGCTTTCCCTTCATCAATGTGTTGAGTCACATTTTTGAAGAACTCCACCAGGCTCGTAAGGCATGATCTGCCCTTGACAAAGCCATGCTGAGTATTCTTGAGCATACTAAACCTCTCTAAATGCTCATAAATCTTGTCCCTCAGGATCTTCTCCATCAGCTTACCAACCACTGAGGTTAGACTCACCGGTTGGTAATTTCCTGGGCTATCCCTATTCCCCTTCTTGAAAATAGGAACCACATCCGCAATCCTCCAATCCTCCGGCACCTCACCCGTCTCCATTGACGACGCAAAGATCATCGCCAGAGGCTCTGCAATCTCTTCCCTTGCCTGCCACAGTAACCTGGGGTACATCCCATCCGGACCCGGCGACTTATCTATCTTGATGACATTCAAAGATTCCAGCACAACCTCTTTGTTAAAGTCCACAGACTCAATCTTTTCAGTCCACCGCAAGCCCGCAGTACATCCACCCAGGTCTTTCTCCTCTGTGAAAACCGAGGTAAAATACTCATTCAGCACCTCTGCCATTTCTACTGGTTCCGTACAGATTTTCCCGCCTTCACCTTTTATAGGCCCTATTCCTTCATGTCTCATCCTTTTACTCTTCACATATTTATAAAACGCCTTAGGGTTTTCCTTAATTCTACTTGCCAAGCCCCTTCTTGCTCTCCTAATTTCCTTCTTTAGTCCATTCCTACAAGCCGTATACTCATCTAGATCCCTATCTTCGCCAAGCTCTCTGAACCTTTTGTACGCTTTCCTTTTCTTCTTGACTAGGTCCCGCACAGCTTTCGTGCACCACGGTTCCTTTAACCTACCAACTCCTCCATGTCTGCTCGGAACGTTGTCCTGTAGAACCCTAGACAGACATTCCTTGAAAAACTGCCACCTCTCTTCAGTAGATTTCCCCGAGAATACCTCCTTCCAATTTACTCCTCTAATTTGCTGCCTTATGTCTTCATATTTCCCCTTACTCCATATAAACGCTTTCCTAGCTTGCCTGATCCTCTCTTTTTCCAATGCAAGCAGAAAGGAGATAGAGTTATGATCGCTATCCCCAAGATGCTCTCCCACTGAGAGATCTGACACCTGCCCAGGTTCATTGGTCAGTATCAGATCAAGTACAGCCTCTCCTCTTGTAGCCTTGTCCACAGGTTGTGTCAGGAAACTCTCCTGAACACACCTAACGAACTCCTCCCCATCCAATCCCCTTACCCTAGGGATATTCCAATCTATGTTTGGGAAATTAAAGTCTCCCATCACAACAACTCTGCTATTATTGCAACTCTGCAGGATTTGTTTCCCTATCTGCTCCTCCACCTCCCTGTCACTATTGGGCGGCCTATAGAAAACTCCCAGCAAAGTGATCGACCCCTTCCCACTCCGAACTTCCACCCACAGAGACTCTGTAGACAATCCCTCCACAGCATACACCTTCTCTACAGCTGTGACACTATTCCTGATCAGCAGTGCCACTCCACCCCCTCTCTTGCCTCCCTCCCTGTCCTTCCTGAAATATCTGAATCCCGCACCTGTAGTATCCAGTCCTGTCCCTGAGACATCCAATTCTCCGTAATGGCCACCACATCACACTTCCAGGCATCGATCCACGCTCTGAGCTCATCACCTTTTTTCACTATACTCCTGGCATTAAAGTAAACACATCTCAATCCTTTGGTCTGAGCTCTCCCCTTCTCTATCCCCCGTCCATCCTCCCTTCTCTGTTTGCAAGCTAACTTCCTCGCTCCCAGTCACCTCCTCTCGATCCCCTCCCCTCAACCTATCTAGTTTAAACTCTCCCCAGTCGCCTTAGCCAACCTTCCCGCTAGGATATTGGTCCCCCTGGGATTCAAGTGCCACCCGTTTTTTGTGTACAGGTCACACCTGCCCCTAAAGAGGTCCCAATGGTCCAGGAACCTGAATCCCTGCCCCCTGCACCAGTCCCTCAGTCACACATTCATCCTCCACCTCACTCCATTCCTGCCCTCACCCTCCCGTGGCACAGGCAGCAATCCTGAGATTATTACCTTTGCTTTCCTCCTTCTCAGCTGTCTCCCTAATTCCCTATACTCTCTTTTCATGACCCCTTCCCCCTTCCTTCCCACATCAGTGGTACCAATATGTACCGCTACCTCTGGCTCCTCTCCCTCCCCCCTCAGGATTTCCGGGAGTCGACCAGCGACATCCTGGATCCCGGCCCCAGGGAGGCAGACCACCATCCAAGACTCCCGCCTGCCTCCGCAAAAACGCCTGTCCGACCCCCTTACTGTCGAGTCCCCGATTAACACTGCCTTCCTCCCCTTTTCCTTGGCCCTCTGAGTGACAGGGCCGGACTCCACCCCGGAGACACGGCCACTGCTGCTTCCCCCAGGCGGCCTGTCCTCCCCAGCAGTACTCAGGCAGGAGCACTTGTTGTGTAGGGGCACATCCACCGGGGTGCTCTCAATCACCCGAGCTTTACCCTTCCTGGCCGTCACCCACTTGGCCTCCACCCGTGGCCCTGGTGTGACCACCTGATGATAGCTCTTGTCTATCACCTCCTCATTCTCCCTTAACAGCCTAAGATCCTCGAGCTGCACTTCCAGCTCCTTAACACGGCCCCTCAGGGACCGCAGCTCGACACAGATGTGGATGTCCGGGAGGCCAGGTGCCTCCAGGACCTCCCACATCCTACACTGGGAACAACACGCTGGCTTCACACTCATATTTGCCCCTTTATACCAAGGTACACAGAGAAAAGTAAATAAGAATGAAAAAACTCACCCCTGCTCGCCCTGTCCCCCGAAGCCCTGTGAGCCAAAGCCCTTATAGCTCACACTCTGCTCCCTGCTCACTCCCTGCCCGCTCCCGACGTTGCCCGCTGTATACTGCAGCCTACCTTTTATACTTCACGCGCTTAAAAAACCCTTCCCAGACTCCTCAGCAGCCCACTTCCAGTTTTCAGTTTAAAATTAAGATAAATACTACTACAAAAATAAAAGCATAAAAACACACTAACTGACTAAATAAATAAATAAATAAATCTCTCTCCAGCACTCCTGCCACAAATCACTCCCTCTCTGCTTGCTCCAGTGGAACAATAGGACCAGCATCTTCTCTGCTCCGATGTAGGAATGCCTGCCCCTATTTCATTTTGCCTCTCTCTGTCTCTCTCTATCTGATTCCAGCAGACTGACTTGTGCTTGACTAGGTAGAGAGGGAGAACGCGACAGTCTGGAAGGCCGTTTTACCAGCTCTGAGGTCTAAAGGTCTTCCAGTCACCCGCTGGCAAGTGGTCCTCCCTGATGCACTATACTCGATTAGATCACTCCTTTGCACAGCTACCAATGCTACCCCTCATGAAAGAATGTTTGTTTTCCCCAGGAAGTCCTCCTCGGGGACCTCACTACCGTCGTGGCTGATGTCCCCAGGCCCTGTCCTGCTCCGGAAGCACGTGAGGACCCATCAGTTGGACCCCCTGGTCGAAAGGGTCCAACTCCTCCACGCCAACCCCCAATATGCCTATGTGGCGTACCCCAACGGGCGGGAGGACACGGTCTCCATTTGAGACCTGGCACCCGCAGGTGCCCCAGGGACCACGGCGACCCACAACCCCACACCCCCAACCCCCGTATACAGCACGCCTGAGCCCCAGGAGCCGCCACCACGCACCCGACAATCGGAAGGGACTACAGACGACTCGAGCGACTACGGCCTGGCACCTGAACCAACACCGGAACCGACAACCGGCACTACGGCGGTCGCAGCGGCAGATCAAGCCCCCAGAGAGACTAAATTTGTAAATTTGTAATTCTGTACATATTGTTCCACCCACCTCACCTCCGCCGGACTCTTTTTTAAAAGCAGGGGGTGAATGTGGCAAACCACTGTTAAGCTTACTGCCTGTGTGTGTGTGACATGCCTGGACATGCCCCTGCCGGCCCTGCCTGAGACTCCTCTCCCCCTGGTCCAGGTATAAAGGTGACTGCTCCCCACCCCCCTGCCTCAGTCTCTGGACCAGTTCATCAGCATGGGTGTGCTCCAAGTCGTTTGCGAATAAAAGCCTATTTGTTCTTGCATACCAACTAGTCTTTGCTTGATTGAGAGTGCACCACACTCCCAGGACAGGTTTTGATTTATATTGGCCGAGTGAGGGAACCATGGTTCACGAAAGAGGTGGAATGTCTTGTGAAAAGGAAAAGGGAAGCTTATGTAGGGATGAGGAAACAAGGTTCAGATGGCTCGATTGAGGGTTACAAGTTAGCAAGGAATGAGCTGAAAAAGGGGCTTAGGAGAGCTAGGAGGGGACATGAGAAGTCCTTGGCAGGTCGGATCAAGGAAAACCCCAAGACTTTTTACTCTTATGTGAGGAATAAAAGAATGACCAGGGTGAGGTTGGGGCCGGTCAAGGACAGTAGTGGGAACTTGTGTATGGAGTCAGTAGAGATAGGCGAGGTGATGAATGAATACTTTTCTTCAGTGTTCAACAAGGAGAGGGGCCATGTTTTTGAGGAAGAGAAGGTGTTACTGACTAATAGGCTGGAGGAAATAGATGTTCGGAGGGAGGATGTACTGGCAGTTTTGAATAAACTGAAGGTCGATAAGTCCCCTGGGCCTGATGAAATATATCCCAGGATTCTTTGGGAGGCAAGGGATGAGATTGCAGAGCCTTCAGCTTTGATCTTTGGGTCCTCACTGTCCACGGGGATGGTGCCAGAGGACTGGAGAGGCGAATGTTGTTCCTTTGTTTAAGAAAGGGAATAGAAATGACCCTGGTAATTATAGACCGGTTAGTCTTACTTCGGTGGTTGGTAAATTGATGGAAAAGGTCCTTAGGGGATTTAACAAAGAACAAAGAACAATACAGCACAGGAACAGGCCCTTCGGCCCTCCAAGCCCGCGCCGCTCCCCGGTCCAGGATTGAATCCTGAATCCAGGATCCCCGCCCAATTTTCCAGCCTATCTACATACCAATATCCTATCCACTGAGCTGTCCCTCACAGCTACGATGCTTTGTTCATCACAACCTATTAACTCACCCCCACCCCCCCATTCCAGACCATGTGATCTCCAGGGAGAGGCGAAAACCCAGAGTGAAAACCCCAGGGCCAATATGGGGAAAAGAAAATCTGGGAAATTCCTCTCCGACCCCCTGAGGCGATCGAAACGAGTCCAGGAGATCACACTGGCCCTGATCGGAAAATGCTTCCCAACCCTATTCATTTCCACTTCCACGAACACCATATGAATTCCCTGCCCCCGAGACAGGTTCCCAAATTTACGACCATTTAGAAAGATGCGGATTAATCCGGGATAGTCAGCACGGATTCGTGAAGGGCAAGTCGTGCCTCACAAATTTGATTTAATTTTTTGAGGAGGTAACTAAGTGTCTTGATGAAGGTAGGGCAGTTGATGTCATATACATGGATTTTAGTAAGGCGTTTGATAAGGTCCACCATGGTCGGCTTATGATGAAAGTAAGGAGGTGTGGGATAGAGGGAAAGTTGGCCGATTGGATAGGTATCTTAGAATTCTTAGAATCCCAACAGCACAGAAAGAGGCCATTCGGCCCATCGAGTCTGCACCGACCACAATGCCACCCAGGCCCTATCCCCATATCCCTACATATTTACCCACTAATCCCTCTAACCTACGCATCCCAGGACACTAAGGGCAATTTTAGCATAGCCAATCAACCTAACCCGCACATTTTTGGAATGTGGGAGGAAACCGGAGCACCCGGAGGAAACCCACTCAGACACGAGGAGAATGTGCAAACTCCACACAGACAGTGACCCAAGCCGGGAATCGAACCCAGGTCCCTGGAGCTGTGAAGCAGCAGTGCTAACCACTGTGCGACCGTGCCGCCCACGGTAACTGGCTAGCTGATCGAAGACAGAGGCTGGTGGTGGTTGGAAAATTTTCGGACTGGAGGCACGTTGCTAGCGGAGTGCCACAGGGATAAGTGCTTGGTCCTCTGCTCTTTGTGATTTTTATTAAGGAGGGGGCTGAAGGGTGGATCAGTAAATTTGCTGATGACACCAAGATTTGTGGAGTAGTGGATGAGGTGGAGGGCTGTTGTAGGCTGCAAAGAGACATAGATAGGATGCAAAGCTGGGCTGAAAATGGCAAGTGGAGTTTAACCCTGATAAATGCGAGGTGATTCATTTTGGTAGGACAAATTTAAATGTGGATTACAGGGTCAAAGGTAGGGTTCTGAAGACTGTGGAGGAACAGAGAGATCTTGGGGTCCATATCCACAGATCTCTAAAGGTTGCCACTCAAGTGGATAGAGCTGTGAAGAAGGCCTATAGTGTGTTAGCTTTTATTAACAGGGGATTGGAGTTTAAGAGCCGTGGGGTTATGCTGCAACTGTACAGGACCTTGGTGAGACCACATTTGGAATATTGTGTGCAGTTCTGGTCACCTCACTATAAGAAGGATGTGGAAGCGCTGGAAAGAGTGCAGAGGAGATTTACCAGGATGCTGCCTGGTTTGGAGGGTAGGTCTTATGAGGAAAGGTTGAGGGAGCTAGGGCTGTTCTCTCTGGAGCGGAGGAGGCTGAGGGGAGACTTAATAGAGGTTTATAAAATGATGAAGGGGATAGATAGAGTGAAGGTTCAAAGACTATTTCCTCGGGTGGATGGAGCTATTACAAGGGGGCATAACTATAGGGTTCATGGTGGGAGATATAGGAAGGCTTTCAGAGGTAGGTTCTTTACGCAGAGAGTGGTTGGGGTGTGGAATGGACTGCCTGCAGTGATAGCGGAGTCAGACACTTTAGGAACATTTAAGCGGTTATTGGATAGGCACATGGAGCACACCAGGATGATAGGGAGTGGGATAGCTTGATCTTGGTTTCAGAAAAAGCTCGGCACAACATTGTGGGCCGAAGGGCCTGTTCTGTGCTGTACTGTTCTATGTTCTATGTCTATATTAAAACTACATCTCCGTCATCTCCATCTATGTCATCATATTGAAGGAGACATAGCAACCTGGAGAACTCAGCCTGACAACGATACCAGCAGCATGGGAGGCACCCGCTGCAAACATGGATAAAGAGTCTGTACCCAGGGCAGTTTGTGGAGCTGGGGAAAGAGGGGAATGGGGAATGGAAAAGGAAAGAAAAAAGAACAATACAGCACAGGAATAGGCCCTTCGGCCTTCCAAGCCCACGTTGCTCCCTGGTCCAAACTGGACCATTCTTTTGTATCCCTCCATTCCCACAGACGTGTGCCTCTCAGAGAGAGCTCCTCACCAGAGCCATCGAATCCTATGGGGAAGGTGGGGCTGGAGTGAACTGACACAGGTAGCATTGCCCTGAGGGAGTGATACATTCCACTTGCCCAAACCTGGCTGCAGCTGCCTGTGGCTTTTTCCATGTCCCAAACCTGCCTGTGTGCATTCCTCGGTGTCCATTATAGAGCACATTCTTCACATTTACCAGAAACAAATAAATAACAATGAAAACTATACAGGAAGCAATTTATTTAAACATCAACAACTGTTAAATATAAACCTTCCTGTCCCTGTAACCAGAATCAGACCATTCTCTGTTTGTTCACTTCCTTAATGGAGATTTTAAAACGTTCTCTATATTTTATCTTCATCAAAAACTCCCCAGTGCACACGGTTAGATACAGAGTAAAGCTCCCTCCACACTGTCCCAATCAAACACTCCCAGGACAGGTACAGCACGGGGTTAGATACAGAGTGAAGCTCCCTCTACACTGTCCCCATCAAACACTCCCAGGACAGGTACAGCACGGGGTTAGATACAGAGTAAAGCTCCCTCTACACTGTCCCCATCAAACACTCCAGGACAGGCACAGCACGGGGTTAGATACAGAGTAAAGCTCCCTCTATACTGTCCCCATTGTTGAAGGGAGACTTAAAGAATCGGTTTAGAGGGAACAATATCCTTGGTTTAGGTGCCTGTATTACAATTTATATTCAAAGTACCTGTAGAGCAATTTATATTAGTCGGAATAATATAGAATAAATATGTGTGAATTTACTGTTATACGATCACAAAGGGGATGCATGAAAACTCCAGCATGTTAACAGGAGCTCAGGATACTAAAACGACACAAGATGGATGCTAGCTTTTAGCCACATTCCTGAACACCACTAGCTGGCTTGAGCACAAGCTTGTCCACAATAGACCACAGATACTGGTGACTGGTACCAGTCTATGATCTGAGGTCTCGGATCAAAACCAGACACGGAGGATTAGGGAGGATAGTCATGGGAGATGATAAGGAGGCCCACTGGACAAGGAGTATTGTACACTCAAGGACTCCAGATGGAGAAAGAAAGATAATATTGATGATGTGCCATGAGTCGTGTCCATGAGACCACGAGCTGATCATGCATAAGCCCACCTTACGTAATGCCTTTTTCATTGGATATGTGGCTGCTGTATGTAATCTGTCATCAATATTATTGGACAAGGTCCAGCCATGATGGCCTGTGTAGATGTTTGAAAAATGTATAAGAATGGATGTTTTTCCTTTGTTGGTTGGAGAGAGGCACTGGGTTTAACAGAAGCCATCTCCCCGCCGGCGAAAATAAACCGTTTGATGCGAGACCCAACCCTGAGCGCTGAGTGATTTCTTTGAGAGTCTCTCCTGCTAACAGTTTAGTGCTGTGACTCAGATTCCTCAGTCAACCAATACCATCAGAGAACTGGGTGAGTATATTTACTCATTATAAGTATAGACTTATCCCGGGACACAGGTGGTGTTCGGCGACTGACGAATTCTGAAATTGTGAAGAGGGTGTGGCCAGCAGACAAAATGGCGGTGGGTAGTTCGTTAAGAGATGGAGGCATTGTTGGATATTATTTATTGTATTGGAATAAGTAACTGACTTGTGACAGACTATTAGCTAAGAGACGTGTCCACTACAAGTAGCGTGGACATAAGCGTGGACCTCTGAGAGCGGTTCACGTCCCCAATTATGACAAGTAACGAAAGCGAGCTGGAATGGGGGCCAGAAGGCTTCTTGACCCACGGAGAAAAATAAGTTATTGACAAAATGATCAAATCAGGTTGGAAGCCCCACGACCCCCAGAACACCAGAGGGAGTGTTGGAAGGCAGAAAAGAAAGAAAAGGATGAAAAGGCATTAGTTTTAATACTCCGTGCCCATGTAATTCTGACAGAAAAAGTAAATGCATGTGTTAACAGTAGAAAACAGCAGCTGTCAGTTATGACAGGACAGACAGTGTTGCCAGCACTCACAGAACAAATCCCGAGTGCTCCACCCTATACCGACGAGGTAGAGATGCTCAGTAAAGGTTTAGGGAGGCAGGGGGACGCTCCGCCACCTGATGCCCCAGAGACTCAGATTACAGCAGCCCCTGTAAAGATTGAATACATCCCAGTGATTCCTGCTCAAAAGGGAATACGGGGAATAGCCCCGGGGCACCCGCACGACCACCACAGTTGCGGATGACATATGTCTCCCTATCCCCTGGGGAGACGATGGCATTGTTGGATAAATTGCCCGTACTGAAGCCTCGCAGTAGTAACGCAGTTTTCTGGGAGAGGCTTAAAGAAATACAGGTCTGCCATCGCCTCCACAATCGGGATGTTACGGGGCGAGTTAGAACAAAAATGCCTGAAAACTACTGGCTGCGATTGCAGGCTGCTCACCAGGATGGAAGTTGGTGTGCGGACCTGACCACAAACGCCCAGCAACAGGTGCAAGACTTCCTGGCTTTTAAGGCTGACGTCAGGTTCCCGTAAATTGGAGTGCCATCATAGAGGTCACCCAAAACAAAGGAGAAGGAGCACAAGTATATGCGAACAGGAAGTTTGAAGCTTTCCTTGCACATAGGGACTTAATAGGATGGAGGGTTATAGGTCGGCTTAAAAGGTAGCGTTATATTCGGCACAACTTATGGGGCCGAAGGGCCTGTTTTGTGCTGTAGTTTTTCTATGTTTCTATAGCGGCATGCCTAATGCCGATCGACAGACCCCAGCCTTCCTCCAATTATATCATGACGAACTGAGTCCTCTGCAACAGGCGATACTAAAGAGAGGGTTGGTACCTTTTAACAATTACGATAGAGTTATAGAGGTTTACAGGCCCTTCGGCCCAACTTGTCCATGCTGCCCTTTTTATTAAAACCCCTAATCTAATCCCAATTGCCCGCATTTGGCTCATATCCCTCTACACCCATCGTACCCATGTAACTATCCAAATGCTTTTTAAAAGATAAAATTGTACCCACCTCTACTACTACCTCTGGCAGCTTGTTCCAGACACTCACCACCCTCTGTGTGTGAAAGAATTGCCCCTCTGGACACTTTTGTATCTCTCCCCTCTCACCTTAAACCTATGCCTTCTAGTTTTAGACTCCCTTACCTTTGGGAAAAGATATTGACTATCTACCTTGTCTGTGCCCCTCATTATTTTATAGACCTCTATAAGATCACCCCTCAGCGTCCTACGCTCCAGAGAAAAAAGTCCCAGTCTATTCAGCCTCTCCTTATAACTCAATCCATCAAGTCCCGGTAGCATCCTAGTAAATCTTTTCTGCACTCTTTCTAGTTTAATAATATCCTTTCTATAAAAGGATGACCAGCATTGCACACAGTATTCCAAGTGTGGCCTTACCAATGTCTTGTACAACTTCAACAAGACACCTTGCAACAGACTTTTAGGCATCCAACAATCAGACAACGGACAATTACAATGGAAATGAGTATGACCAATCCATGTAATAAGTAAGATTCCCAGGACCCCCCCACTAGCCATTCCAGCCAGTTACTTCCTTCCTTGGGTCCCCGTCTGAAGCTATCAAGTTGTTCTCTGATGCTATTGATGACCTGTGTAATGTTATCAGACTCATCTGTGACATGGGTTATGCATTTATTGCCTATAATTGTACACACTCCCCCTTGTTGTGCTAACTGATAGTCCACTGCGTATCGTGTCTGTTGAAACAGCCCGTAGAGCACAGAGTCCCCCATCCCTGGAAACAGCCCGTAGAGCACAGAGTCCCCCATCCCTGGAAACAGCCCGTAGAGCACAGAGTCCCCCATCCCTGGAAACAGCCCGTAGAGCACAGAGTCCCCCATCCCTGGAAACAGCCCGTAGAGCACAGAGTCCCCCATCCCTGGAAACAGCCCGTAGAGCACAGAGTCCCCCATCCCTGGAAACAGCCCGTAGAGCACAGAGTCCCCCATCCCTGGAAACAGCTCGTAGAGCACAGAGTCCCCCATCCCTGGAAACAGCCCGTAGAGCACAGACTCCTGCGTCACCGAGCTGCCCGTGATGAACCTCGACAAATACCACTGCATCTCACTCCAGACCTTCTTTGCAAAGGCACATTCCACAAGGAGGTGTGCGACCATCTCATCAGCCCCGCAGCCGGTTCGAGGGCAGCGTGCGGTTGTGTTGAAACCTCGAGCGTGCATGAGGGATCTGACGGGGAGTGCCCTTCTCCCCACCAGCCAAGCTAGGTCTTGGTGCTTGTCTTCTGGGAGAAGTCAGACCAGCAACATCTTCTGTGCACCTTTTGGAAGAAGAGACGCGAGCACGTTCCATTCTGCTCCACGGAGCAGACCCTGGACCAGAAGATGACCTTGGAGGCCTCCGAGGCAAAGAGCGAGGCTTGCCGGCTCTTCACCTCCCAGAGATCCTCCTTGACACCAACCCCCAACGACTGCAGATGGAGTAGCTCCTGCATGCTTTTCTGGATTCGGGACATTTCCCCCCATCTCTCCCTGGCCTTCTGAACCCCTTTGCGGATGAAAAACCTTTTGATGTTGTCCTTGATTGTTTTCCACCAGAGCGATGGAGACTCAAAGAAGGATTTCACAGTTCTCCAACCCTGGTGCACCAGTGAAGTCCCTCAGCCGCCTCTACCAGATGCTGTAACTCCTGTTTATCTCTAGAGATGTTCTTCCACTTCCTGCTTCTTCGTAGATGTTGCTGGTCTGACTTCTCCCAGAATGCACCTGTGAAGTCCCTCAGCTGCCTCTACCTCATCTGTACCTTGCTTACCTGTTCCTTTTCTTTAAGTGTTCATTTATTCCACTGGATCATTTCCCTTACCTCTTTCTTCTTACCAATCTACCAATCATTAAACTCACACTCCCATTCTGCCTTACGTAACTCTTTGCTAAATGCCTGAATGCTCTCTCTCCCCTCTGCTATGTTAGAACATAAGAACATAAGAACTTGGAGCAGGAGTAGGCCATCTGGCCCCTCGAGCCATACAATAAGATCATGGCTGATCTTTTTGTGGACTCAGCTCCACTTACCCGCTCGCTCACCATAACCCTTAATTCCTTTACTGTTCAAAAATCTATCTATCCTTGCCTTAAAAACATTCAATGAGGTAGCCTCAACTGCTTCACAGGGCAGGGAATTCCACAGATTCACAACCCTTTGTGTGAAGAAGTTCCTCCTCAACTCAGTCCTAAATCTGCTTCCCCGTATTTTGAGGCTATGCCCCCTAGTTCTTGTTTCACGTGCCAGTGGAAACAACTTCCCTACTTCTATCTTATCTATTCCCTTCATAATCTTATATGTTTCTAGAAGATCTCCCCTCATTCTTCTGAATTCCAATGAGTATAGCCCCAGTCTCCTCAGTCTCTCCTCATAAGCCAAACCTCTCAACTCCGGAATCAACCTAGTGAATCCCCTTTGCATCCCCTCCAGTGCCAGTATATCCTTTCTCAAGTGAGGAGACCAAAACTGTACACAGTACTCCAGGTGTGGCCTCACCAGCACTTTATACAGCTGCAACATAACCTCGCTGTTTTTAAACTCCATCCCTCTAGCAATGAAGGACAAAATTCTATTTGTCTTCTTAATTACCTTCTGCACCTGCAAATCAACTCCTTGAGATTCTTGCACAAGGACACCCAGGTCCCTCTGCACAGCAGCATGCTGCAATTTTTTACCATTTAAATAATAGTCCATTTTGCTGTTATTCCTACCAAACTGGATGACCTCACATTTACCAACATTGTACTCCATCTGCCAGACCCTTGCCCACTCACTTAGACTATCTATATCCCTTTGCAGACTTTCAGCATCCTCTGCACACTTTGCTCTGCCACTCATCTTAGTGTCATCTGCGAATTTTGACACACTACACTTGGTCCCCAACTCCAAAACATCGATGTAAATCACAAACAATTGCGGTCCCAACTCTGATAAACGCATAGTGGTCCATTTTGGCAGGTCAAATGGGATGAAGGAGTACAATATAAAGGGAAAGACTCTTAGTACTGTAGAGAATCAGAAGGGTCCACAGGCCTCTAAAATCGGCCCCGCAGGTGGAGGAGGTGGTTAAGAAGGCGTATGGTGTGCTGGCCTTTATCAATCGAGGGATTGAGTATAGGAGTCCGGGGATAATGATGCAGCTATATAAGACCCTCGTCAGACCCCACTTGCAGTACTGTGCTCAGTTCTGGTCGCCTCACGAGAGGAAGGATGTGGAAAAGATTGAAAGGGTGCAGAGGAGATTTACAAGGATGTTGCCTGGATTGAGTGGCATGCCTTATGAGGATAGGCTGAGGGAGCTCGGTCTTTTCTCCTTGGAGAGACGTAGGATGAAAGGAGACCTAATAGAGGTGTCTAAGGTGTTGAGAGGCATAGATCGGGTGGACTCTCAGAGGCTTTTTCCCAGGGTGGAAATGGCTGCTACGAGAGGACACAGGTTTAAGGTGCTGGGGGGTAGGTACAGGGGAAATGTTAGGGGGAAGTTTTTCACACAGAGGGTGGTGGGCGAGTGGAATCGGCTGCCGTCAGTGGTGGTGGAGGCAAACTCAATAGGGTCTTTTAAGACTCATGGATGCGTACATGGGACTTAATAGGATGGAGGGTTATAGGTAGGCCTAAAAGGTAGGGATATATATTATATGTTCGGCACAACTTGTGGGGCCAAAGGGCCTGTTTTGTGCTGTAGTTTTTCTATGTTTCTATGTTTCTACGATCCCTGAGACACACCACTAGTCACTGATCGCCAACCAGAAAAACACCCATTTACCCCCACTCTTTGCTTTCTGTTAGTTAACCAATCCTCTAGCCATGCTAATATATTACCTTTATCACCGTGCACCTTTATCTTATGTAGCAGTCTGCGGCACCTTGTCAAATGCCTTCTGGAAATCCAGATACACCACATCCACAGGTTCCCCATTGTCCACTGTACATGTAATATTCTCAAAGAATTCCACCAAATTAGTCAAACATGACTTGCCCTTCATGAACCCATGCTGCATCTTACCAATGGGACAATTTATATCCAGATGTCTCGCTATTTCTTCCTTGATGATAGATTCAAGCATTTTCCCTACTACAGAAGTTAAGATAACCGGCCTATAGTTTCCCACCTTTTGTCTACCCCCTTTTTTAAATGTTTTGATCGAAGCTAATGATTTTACTCTTTGAAAGTTACCACAAAATCTTGTAACACAAAGATCCATCCTGTGTGGGACAGAATGGGTTAACTCTCTTCTTGTTTCAAAATGGGGCATAGTACATTTTCTCAAATGAATGTCATCACATCAAAACCCCATACTTCTGAATCAAAGATTAATCCCTATCTTTCCATTGTTAAGATTAATCCAAAACAAGATTTATCACAATCACTTTTAAATATCCTGATCTGATCTTCAGGTAAGCGTTCTCCAAGGCGGCCTTCACGACACACGACAGCGCAGAGTCGCTGAGCAGAAACTGATAGCCAAGTTCCGCACACATGAGGACGGCCTAAACCGGGATGTTGGATTTATGTCACATTATCAGTAACCCCCACAGCTTGCCTCCTGGACTTGCGGGCTGTCCTGTCTGGAGACAATACACATCTCTTTAACCTGTGCTTAATGCTCCCTCCACCCACATTGTCTGTATCTTTAAGATCTGGTTGGTTGTAGGGATTCGCATTCTAATCAGTATTCTGTAACTTGATTTTGTGTCTCTGTGCCCTGTTTGAGAGCACATTTCCACTCCATCTGACGAAGGAGCAGCGCTCCGAAAGCGAATGGTATTTGCTACCAAATAAACCTGTTGGATTTTAACCTGGTGTAGTTAAAAATCTTACTGTGTTCACCCCAGTCCAACGCCGACATTTCCACATCATGACTCCCATCAAACACTCCCAGGACAGGTACAGCATGGGGTTAGATACAGAGTAAAGCTCCCTCCACACTCTCCCCATCAAACACTCCCAGGACAGGTACAGCACGTGGTTAGATACAGAGTAAAGCTCCCTCCACACTCTCCCCATCAAACACTCCCAGGACAGGTACAGCACGTGGTTAGATACCGAGTAAAGCTCCCTCCACACTGTCCCCCATCAAACACTCCCAGGACAGGGACAGCACAGGATTAGATACGGAGTAAAGCTCCCTCTACACTGTCCCCCATCAAACACTCACAGGACAGGTACAGCACGGGGTTAGATACGGAGTAAAGCTCCCTCTACACTGTCCCCCATCAAACACTCACAGGACAGGTACAGCACAGGGTTAGATACAGAGTAAAGCTCCCTCTACACTGTCCCCATTAAACACTCCTAGGACAGGAACAATACGGGGTTAGATACAGGGTAAAGCTCCCTACACACTGTCCCCATCAAACACTCCCAGAGCAGGTACAGCACGGATTTTGATACACACTAAAGCTCCCTCTACACTGCCTCCATGAAACACTCCCAGGACAGGTACAGCATGGGGTTAGCTACACAGTAAAGCTCCTTCTACACTGTCTCCATCAGACACGATGTGGAGATGCCGGCGTTGGACTGAGCTAAACACAATAAGAAGTTTAACAACACCAGGTTAAAGTCCAACAGGCTTCTTTGGTATCAAAAGCCACTGGCTATATAAACCTGTTGGACTTTAACCTGGTGTTGTGAGACGTCTTACTGTGTCCATCATACGCTCCCAGGACAGTTACAGCACATGGTTAGATACAGAGTAAATCTCCCTCCACCCTGTCCCCCATCAAACACTCCCAGGACAGGTACAGCACATGGTTAGATACAGAGTAAATCTCCGTCCACCCTGTCCCCCATCAAACACTCCCAGGACAGGTACAGCACATGGTTAGATACAGAGTAAATCTCCCTCCACCCTGTCCCCCATCAAACACTCCTAGGACAGGTACAGCACGGGGTTAGGTACAGATTAAAACTCCCTCTACACTGTCCCTATCAAACACTCCCAGGGCAGGTACAACATGGGGTTTGATACAGGGTAAAGCTCCCTCCACACTGTCCCCATCAAACACAGTAAGAAGCCTAGCAACACCAGGTTAAAGTCCAACAGGTTTATTTGGTAGCAAAAGCCACTAGCTTTCGGAACAGGCTGTCCCTTCGTCAGGTGGGTGGGAGTTCTGATCACAAACAGGGCACAAAGACACAAACTCAATTTACATGAATAATGATTGGAATGTGAGTCTTTACAGCTAATCAAGTCTTAAAGGTACAGACAATGTGAATGGACAGAGCATTAAGCACAGGTTAAAGAGATGCGTATTGTCTCCAGACAGGACAGCTAGTGAGATTTTGCACATCCAGGCAGGTTGTGGGGGTGACAGATAGTGTGACATGAACCCAATATCCCGGATGAGGCCGTCCTCATGTGTGCGGAACTTGGCTATCAGTTTCTGCTCAGCGACTCTGTCGTGTGTCGTGAAGGCCACCTTGGAGAATGCTCACCCAGCGATCTGAGGCTGAATGCCCGTGACCCCTGAAGTGCTCCCCAACAGGAAGAGAACAGTCTTGCCTGGTGATTGTCGAGCGGTGTTCATTCATCCGTTGTCGTAGCGTCTGCATGGTTTCCCCAATGTACCATGCCTCAGGACATCCTTTCCTGCAGTGTAACAGGTAGACAACGTTGGCCTAGTTGCAAGACTATGTACCGTGTCCCTGGTGGATGGTGTTCTCGCGTGAGATTATGGCATCCGTGTCGATGGTCCGGCACGTCTTGCAAAGGTTGCTGTGGCAGGGTTGTGTGGGGTGTCAGACAATGGTCTGTTTGAGGTTGTGCGGTTGTTTGAAGGCAAGAGGTGGGGGTGTGGGGATGGCCTTGGTGAGATGTTCGTCTTCATCAATGACATGTTGAAGGCTCCGGAGGAGATGCCGTAGCTTCTCCACTCCGGGGAAGTACTGGACGATGAAGGGAACTCTGTCCACTGTGTCCCGTGTTTGTCTTCTGAGGTGGTCGGTGCGGTACAATGCACATCTCTTTAACCTGTGCTTAATGCTCCCTCCACTCACATTGTCTGTACCTTTAAGACTTGATTAGCTGTAAAGACTCACATTCCAATCATTATTCATGTAAATTGAGTTTGTGTCTTTGTGCCCTGCTTGTGATCAGAACTCCCACCCACCTGACGAAGGGACAGCCTGTTCCGAAAGCTAGTGGCTTTTGCTATCAAATAAACCTGTTGGACTTTAACCTGGTGTTGTAAGACTTCTTACTGTGTTAACCCCAGTCCAACGCCGGCATCTCCACATCATAACACCCATCAAACACTCCCAGGACAGGTACAGCATGGAGTTAGATACAGAATAAAGCTCCCTCTACACTGTCCGCATCAACCACTTCCAGGGCATGTACAGCACGGTGTTAGATACAGAGTAAAGCTCCCTCTACACTTTCCCCATCAAACACTTCCAGCACAGGTACAGCACTGGGTTAGATACAGAGTAAATCTCCCTCTGCACTGTCCCCATCAAACACTCCCAGGACAGGCACAGCATGGGGTTAGATACAGGGTAAAGCTCCCTCTACACGGTCCCCATCAAACACTCCCAGGACAGGTACAGCACGGGGTTAGATACAGAGAAAATCTCCCTCTGGACAGTCCCCCTCAAACACACCCAGGACAGGTACAGTACGGGGTTAGATACAGAGTAAAGCTCCGTCTACACTTTCCCCATCAAACACACCCAGGACAGGTACAGCACGGTGTGAGGTACAGAGTAAATCTCCCTCTACATTGACCTAATCAAACAGTCCCAGGACAGGTACAGCACTGGGTTAGTGATGCACGTCAATTGAACTCAAGACACGAGGCTTCGGTAACTGAAGGCTTTTATTGCCTAACAATGGAACTACTAGAACGTAAGTACACCATCCCAGACTGACGAGGTCCCGCCCGAGCAGGGGGTCTTATACCTCTCCCAGGAGGCGGAGCCCGACTGGGATGTGCCACAACAGTAACAACCACAGGTGTATTAATCCCACCCTAGCCCAACAACAACATTAGAACAACCCCACAGTGGGAACCAACGATGGTTCACCACATTCACCCCTCCTTTGAGAACAAAGGCCGGCGGGGTGCGAAAACAGACTAAAAAAAAAAGTCAACAGATTATCAGTCCAGACGGTCTGGAGGACCGCACCGTCATTGTGACCTCCTCAATACCGGTGGTGACACCGGAGTAGGTGCTTGCGGTGGTGTTCTCTCCAAAACAGCGTCCGGCTGTCCTCTCGCGGACTCACAGGCCGGTTGACCCTGATGAAGCGGTAGTGCAGGGGATCCCGGTACATTCTGCGATGGCGCCGATCTCCGGGGCTCAGGCAAGCTGTACATTGGAGTATAACTGTTAAGCACTGGCCCCGGTGCTGACCGCGCCACGTCCGGGGAAGAAATAAGGGATAAGGGATTCGTCACTAGGGGTATGGGAGCGACAGGAGTTGCTACGTCCCCTGCGGGCGCCAGGTCTCGGATCGAGACTGTGTCCTCTCGCCCGTCAGGATATGCCACATAGGCATACTGAGGGTTGGCGTGGAGGAGGTGGACCTGTTCGACCAAGGGGTCGGACTTGCGGGCCCTTACATGTCGCCGCAGAAGGACGGGTCCTGGGTACGTCAACCAGGCTGGTAAAGATATCCCCGAGGACGACTTCTGAGGGAATGAGAACATCCTCTCGTGGGGAGTAGCATTGGTTGCCGTACACAGGAGGGAGCGAATGGAGTGAAGCTCATTTGGGAGGACCTCCTGCCAATGGGAGGCTGGAAGGCCTTTGGACTTCAGCGCCAATAGGACAGCCTTCCAGACTGTAGCATTCTCTCTTTCCACCTGTCCATTGCCCCTAGGGTTGTAACTCGTGGTCCTACTAGAGGCAATCCCGTATGAGAGCAGGAATTGCCTCAAGTCATTACTCATGAACGACGAGCCCCTGTCGCTATGTATATAGCTGGGGTACCCGAACAGGGTAAAAAGATCACGGAATGCCTTGATCACCGTGGCAGTCGACGTGTCCGCGCAGGGGACAACAAACGGGAACCGGGAGTACTCGTCTATTATGTTCAGAAAGTACACGTTCCGATCTGTTGAGGGAAGGGGGCCCTTAAAATCCACACTCAGCCTCTCGAAGGGGCGAGTGGCCTTGACCAAATGTGCCCGGTCAGGTCGGTAAAAGTGCGGTTTGCATTCCGCGCAAATCCGACAGCTCCTTGTCACTGACCTGACGTCCTCCACCGAGTAAGGCAGGTTGCGGGCTTTGATAAAGTGGTAGAGCCGAGTGACCCCAGGATGGCACAGGTCATTATGGAGGGCGTTCAAGCGATCCTCCTGCATAGTAGCGCATGTTCCGCGCGAGAGGGCATCCGAGGGCTCATTGAGTTTCCCTGGACGATACATAATATCGTAGTTATAGGTGGAGAGCTCAATTCTCCACCGCAAGATCTTGTCATTCTTGATCTTGCCCCTCTGCGTGTTATTGAACATGAACGCCATGGACCGCTGGTCCGTGATCAGGGTGAACCGCTTCCCCGCCAGGTAATGGCACCAGTGTCTGACGGCCTCCACAATGGCCTGGGCCTCCTTTTCCACCGCTGAATGCCGAATTTCGGGACCTTGGAGGGTGCGGGAAAAAAACGCGACGGGCCTGCCCGCCTGGTTTAGTGTGGCGGCCAGGGCGAAATCAGATGCATCGCTTTCCACCTGAAAAGGGATGGATTCGTCTACCGCGTGCATCGTGGCTTTCGCAATGTCGTGTTTCAATGCCTTGAAGGCCAATTGGGCCTCTGGCGTGAGTGGAAAAGTCGTGGACTTAATAAGCGGATGGGCTTTGTCCGCGTAGTTGGGGACCCACTGCGCATAATAGGAGAAGAAGCCTAGGCATCTCCTCAGTGCTTTTGCGCTAGCGGGCAAAGGAAGTTCAGCAAGGGGGCGCATACGGTCGGGATCAGGGCCAATGACCCCGTTTTCCACTACGTATCCCAGGATGGCTAACCGGCGCGTACGGAATACACACTTCTCCCTGTTGTAGGTCAAATTCAGGCGAGATGCAGTGCGTAAAAAGTTCTGGAGATTTGTGTCATGGTCCTGCTGATCACGGCCGCAGATGGTGACATTATCCAGGTACGGGAAGGTAGCCCGCAGCCCGTTCTGGTCCACCATTCGGTCCATAGCACGCTGGAAGACCGAGACCCCATTGGTGACACCAAATGGAACCCTAAGAAACTGATACAGACGACCATCCGCCTCAAAAGCCGTGTAGTGTCGGTCCTCTGGGCGGATGGGGAGTTGGTGGTAGGTGGACTTAAGGTCTATGGTGGAGAACACCCGGTACTGCGCAATCTGATTGACCATATCAGATATGCGCGGGAGAGGATACGCATCCAGCTGCGTATATCGATTAATGGTCTGACTGTAATCAATGACCATCCGGGGTTTGTTCCCGCTCTTAACCACCACAACCTGTGCTCTCCATGGACTAACACTGAGCTGTATGATCCCTTCTTTGAGGAGCCGCTGAACCTCAGATCTGATGAAGATCCGATCTTCAGCGCTGTAACGCCTACTTTTAGTAGCGATGGGCTTGCAGCCTGGTACCAGATTCTTGAATAAAGAGGGTGTGGTGATCTTTAATGTAGAAAGACTGCATGCGGGGCGCTTTGGACAATTTGGAGACTGCAGCTGTTCCCCTACTGTCAGCGAAGGGAGTGGCCCACCGTACTGTAGGATCACACTCTTCATGTGGACCATAAAGTTTAGTCCGAGGAGAATTGGTGCGCAAAGATGCGGCAACACAAGGAGCCTGAATCGCTCGTAAATTGTGCCCTGCACTTTCAGAGTTACCACACAACGTCCTTGAACAGGGACAGACCGGGACCGTGATGCCATAGAGATTGTCTGTTTAGCAGGTTGAATCTGGAGTCCACACCTCTTTACAGTGTCAGGGTGAATAAAGCTCTCAGTGCTCCCGCTGTCAATCAGACAATAAATTGCACGACCATTTACCTCTATGTCCATCATTGAACAGTCAAGCCTGTGGTGCTTAGCCTGGTTCAGGGTGATCGACGCCACCGTTGGCCCTTGAACGTCACTGCAGGCAGCTGAGGTCGATGCTGAGGACCCCTGCTGGTCGCTCCTGGTCGTCATCGACCAAAATGGCCGCCCCCATGAATCGCACATGGTTGAGGGCGCCAAGCGTAGCGACTCCCGGTGGTCATCCTCCTCCGACTCCGTCGACCATCATGGCGTCGTCCTGGACTCGCACGTGGACGAACCCCGTGGGTACTTCGACGACGATGGTGATGATCCCCGTTCTGAAGGGTCACAGGCTGCACTGCCGTTCTTGGGCTTTGATCTGCACACCTTCGCGTAGTGCCCCTTTTTACCGCATTGATTACAGACCACCGCTTTAGCAGGACACTTTTGTCGTGGATGCTCGGCCATTCCGCAGAAGTAGCACCGCGGGCCGCATGGGGCTGCCGCTGTCGTCGGGTCTACATGGGAGCACGCCATAACACTGCACTTCGAGCCCGTGGGGCGAGGAGGGATTTGTGACTGCTCCTGCCACGTTGTCTCCACGTGGTCCTCCGGATACAGGACCAAGCTCTTCGAAGCCGCCTCAAGCATTTCAGCCATTTCCATAGCTTGGGTCAGGTTGAGATTCCCCTTTTCTAGCAGCTTGAGACGGATGTACGAAGATCCTACCCCTGCCACAAACGCATCTCGGGCGAGGTCATACATATACTGCTCAGCCGACACAGCTTTGCAGTCGCAGCCCCTGGCAAGCTGCAAGAGCTCATTGGCGTAATTCTCCATGGTTTCGCCCGACTGCCGACGTCGTGTAGCGAGGAGGTAACGAGCGTGGATCTCATTGGGAGGTTTCGTGTAGCGCTTTTTTAAAAGCTCGAGGGCCCTCGGGTAAGTGGTGGCCGCACGGATCGCGAGGTAGACAGTGTCGCTTACCCTCGCATGGAGGACCCGGAGTCTGTCATCATCTGTGATGACCGCTGCGGAGGCTGCCAGGTAGTCCTCAAAACACTTCAGCCAGTGGTCGAAGGTGTTAGAGGCGCCCACCGCACGTGGATCCAGCGTCAGACGCTCTGGCTTTAAGATTAGTTCCATACTCTCCTTTTCATCGAGAGCTTAGTGTTAGGCAATAAAATTGATGCACGTCAATTGAACTCAAGACACGAGGCTTCGGTAACTGAAGGCTTTTATTGCCTAACAATGGAACGACTAGAACGTAAGTACACCATCCCAGACTGACGAGGTCCCGCCCGGGCAGGGGGTCTTATACCTCTCCCAGGAGGCGGAGCCCGACTGGGATGTGCCACAACAGTAACAACCACAGGTGTAATAATCCCACCCTAGCCCAACCACAACATTAGAACAATCCCACAGTGTGAACACCCTAGCCCAACAACAACATTAGAACAACCCCACAGTGGGAACCAATGATGGTTCACCACAGTTAGATACAGAGTAAATCTCCCTCTGCACTGTCCCCATCAAACACTCCCAGGACAGGCACAGCATGGGGTGAGATAGAGGGTAAAGCTCCCTCTACACTGTCCCCATGAAACACTCCCAGCACCGGTACAACACTGGGTTAAATACAGAGAAAATCTCCCTCTGCACTGTCCCCATCAAACACTCCCAGGACAGGCACAGCATGGGGTTAGATACACAGTAAATCTCCCTCTACACTTTCTCCATCAAACACTCCCAGGACAGGCACAGCATGGGGTTAGATACAGAGTAAAGCTCCCTCTACACGGTCCCCATCAAACACTCCCAGGACAGGTACAGCACGGGGTTAGATACAGAGTAAAGCTCCGTCTACACTTTCCCCATCAAACATACCCAGGACAGGTATAGCACGGTGTTAGGCACAGAGTAAGGCTCCCTCTACAATGTCCCCATCAAACATTCCCAGCACAGCTAGAGCACTGGGTTAGATACTGAGTAAATCTCCCTCTGCACTGTCCCCATCAAACACTCCCAGGACAGGCACAGCATGGGGTGAGATAGAGGGTAAAGCTCCCTCTACACTGTCCCCATCAAACACTCCCAGCACTGGGTTAAATACAGAGAAAAGCTCCCTCTGCACTGTCCCCATCCAACACTCCCAGGACAGGCACAGCATGGGGTGAGAGCGAGGGTAAAGCTCCCTCTACACTGTCCCTATCAAACACTCCCAGCACCGGTACAGCACTGGGTTAAATACAGAGAAAATCTCCCTCTGCACTGTCCCCATCAAACACTCCCAGGACAGGCACAGCACGGGGTTAGATACACAGTAAAACTTCTTCTCCACTGTCCCCATCAAACACTCCCAGGGCAGGTACAGCACGGTGTTAGGTACAGAGTAAAGCTCCCTCTACACTGTCCCCATCATACTGTCACAGCACCGGTACAGCACTGGGTTAGATACAGAGTAAATCTCCCTCCTCACTGTCCCCATCAAACATTCCCAGCACAGGTACAGCACGGGGTTAGATACAGAGTAAAGCTCCCTCTACACTGTCCCCATCATACAATCCCAGCACAGGTACAGCACTGGGTTAGATACAGAGTAAATCTCCCTCTGCACTGTCCCAATCAAGCACTCCCAGGACAGGCACAGCACGAGGTTAGATACAGGGTAAAGCTCCGTCTACACGGTCCCCATCCTACACTCCCAGGGCAGGTACAGCACGGGGTTAGATACAGACTAAAGCTCCCTCTACACGTTCCCCATCAAACACTCCCAGGACAGGTACAGCACGGGGTTAGATACAGAGTAAAGCTTCCTCTACACTTTCCCCATCAAACACACCCAGGACATGTACAGCACGGTGTTCGGTACAGAGTAAAGCTCCCTCTACACTGTCCCCATCATACAATCCCAGCACAGGTACAGCACTGGGTTAGATACAGAGTAAATCTCCCTACTCACTGTCACCATCAAACACTCCCAGCACAGGTACAGCACTGGTTTAGATACAGAGTAAATCTCCCTCTGCGCTGTCCCCATCAAACACTCTCAGGAAAGGCACAGCATGGGGTTAGATACAGAGGAAAGCTCCCTCTACACTTTCTCCATCAAACACTCCCAGGACAGGCACAGCATGGGGTTAGATACACAGTAAAGCTCCGTCTACACTGTCCCCATCAAACACACCCAGGACAGGTACATCACGGTGTTAGGTACAGAGTAAAGCTCCCTCTACACTGTCCCCATCATACAATCCCAGCACAGGTACAGCACTGGGTTAGATACAGAGTAAATCTCCCTCCTCACTGTCACCATTAAACACGATGTGGAGATGCCGGCGTTGGACTGGGGTAAACACAGTAAGAAGTTTAACAACACCAGGTTAAAGTCCAACAGGTTTATTTGGTAGCAAAAACCATTAAACACTCCCAGCACAGGTACAGCACTGGGTTAGATACAGAGTAAATCTCCCTCCTCACTGTCACCATTAAACACTCTCAGGACAGGTACAGCACTGGGTTCGATACAGAGTAAATCTCCCTCTGCACTGACCTAATCAAACATTCCCAGCACAGGTACAGCACTGGGTTAGATACAAAGTAAATCTCCCGCTGCACTGTCCCCATCAAACACTCCCAGGACAGGCACAGCATGGGGTGAGATAGAGGGTAAAGCTCCCTCTACACTGTCCCCATCAAACACTCCCAGCACCGGTACAGCACTGGGTTAAATACAGAGAAAATCTCCCTCTGCACTGTCCCCATCAAACACTCCCTGCACAGGTACAGCACGGGGCTAGATACAGAGTAAAGGTCCCTCTGGACAGTCCCCCTCAAACACACCCAGGACAGGTACAGTACGGGGTTAGATACAGAGTAAATCTCCGTCTACACTTTCCCCATCAAACACACCCAGGACAGGTACAGCACGGTGTTAGGTACAGAGTAAATCTCCCTCTACATTGACCGAATCAAACAGTCCCAGGACAGGTACAGCACTGGGTTAGATACAGAGTAAATCTCCCTCTGCACTGTCCCCATCAAACACTCCCAGGACAGGCACAGCATAGGGTGAGATAGAGGGTAAAGCTCCCTCTACACTGTCCCCATCAAACACTCCCAGCACCGGAACAGCGCTGGGTTAAATACAGAGAAAATCTCCCTCTGCACTGTCCCCATCAAACACTCCCAGCACAGGTACAGCATGGGGTTAGATACAGAGTAAAGCTCCCTCTACACTGTCCCCATCAAACACACCCAGGACAGGTACATCACGGTGTTAGGTACAGAGTAAAGCTCCCTCTACAGTGTCCCCATCATACAATCCCAGCACAGGTACAGCACTGGGTTAGATACAGAGTAAATCTCCCTCCTCACTGTCACCATCAAACACTCCCAGCACAGGTACAGCACTGGTTTAGATACAGAGTAAATCTCCCTCTGCGCTGTCCCCATCAAACACTCTCAGGAAAGGCACAGCATGGGGTTAGATACAGAGTAAAGCTCCCTCTACACTTTCTCCATCAAACACTCCCAGGACAGGCACAGCATGGGGTTAGATACACAGTAAAGCTCCCTCTACACTGTCCCCATCAAACACACCCAGGACAGGTACATCACGGTGTTAGGTACAGAGTAAAGCTCCCTCTACACTGTCCCCATCATACAATCCCAGCACAGGTACAGCACTGGGTTAGATACAGAGTAAATCTCCCTCCTCACTGTCACCATTAAACACTCCCAGCACCGGTACAGCACTGGGTTAAATACAGAGAAAATCTCCCTCTGCACAGTCCCCATCAAACACTCCCAGGACAGGCACAGCATCGGGTTCGATATAGGGTAAAGCTCCTTCTGCACAGTCCCCATCAAACACTTCCAGGGCAGGGACAGCACGCGGTTAGATACACAGTAAATCTCCCTCTGCACTTTCTCCATCAAACACTCCCAGGACAGGCACAGCATGGGGAATGATACAGAGTAAAGCTCCCTCTACACGGTCCCCATCAAACACTCCCAGGACAGGCACAGCATGGGGTTAGATACAGAGTAAAGCTCCCTCTACACGGTCCCCATCAAACACACCCAGGACAGGTACAGCACTGTGTTAAGCACAGAGTAAGGCTCCCTCTACAATGTCCCCATCAAACATTCCCAGCACAGGTACAGCACGGTGTTAGGTACAGAGTTAAGCTCCCTCTGCACTGACCTAATCAAACACTCCCAGCACAGGTACAGCACTGGGTTAGATACAGAGTAAATCCCCCGCTGCAGTGTCCCCATCAAACATTCCCAGGACAGGCACAGCACGGGGTTAGATACAGAGTAAAGCTCGCTCTGCACAGTCCCCCTCAAACACATCCAGGACAGGTACAGCACGGGGTTAGATACAGAGTAAAGCTCCGTCTACTTTTTCCCCATCAAACATACCCAGGACAGGTATAGCACGGTGTTAGATCCAGATTAAATCTCCCTCTACATTGACCTAATCAAACAGTCCCAGGACAGGTACAGCACTGGGTTAGATAGAGAGGTAATCTCCCTCTGCACTGTCCCCACCCAACACTCCCAGGACAGGCACAGCATGGGGTGAGATAGAGGGTAAAGCTCCCTCTACACTGTCCCCATCAAACACTCCCAGCACCGGTACAGCACTGGGTTAAATACAGAGAAAATCTCCCTCTGCACTGTCCCCATCAAACACTCCCAGGACAGGCACAGCATCGGGTTCGATATAGGGTAAAGCTCCTTCGACACAGTCCCCATCAAACACTTCCAGGGCAGGGACAGCACGGGGTTGGATACACAGTAAATCTCCCTCTACACTTTCTCCATCAAACACTCCCAGGACAGGCACAGCATGGGGTTAGATACAGAGTAAAGCTCCCACTACACGGTCCCCATCAAACACTCCCAGGACAGGTACAGCACGGGGTTAGATACAGAGTAAAGCTCCGTCTACACTTTCCCCATCAAACATACCCAGGACAGGTATAGCACGGTGTTAGGCACAGAGTAAGGCTCCCTCTACAATGTCCCCATCAAACATTCCCAGCACAGCTAGAGCACTGGGTTAGATACTGAGTAAATCTCCCTCTGCACTGTCCCCATCCAACACTCCCAGGACAGGCACAGCATGGGGTGAGATAGAGGGTAAAGCTCCCTCTACACTGTCCCCATCAAACACTCCCAGCACTGGGTTAAATACAGAGAAAAGCTCCCTCTGCACTGTCCCAATCCAACACTCCCAGGACAGGCACAGCATGGGGTGAGAGCGAGGGTAAAGCTCCCTCTACACTGTCCCTATCAAACACTCCCAGCACCGGTACAGCACTGGGTTAAATACAGAGAAAATCTCCCTCTGCACTGTCCCCATCAAACACTCCCAGGACAGGCACAGCACGGGGTTAGATACACAGTAAAACTTCTTCTCCACTGTCCCCATCAAACACTCCCAGGGCAGGTACAGCACGGTGTTAGGTACAGAGTAAAGCTCCCTCTACACTGTCCCCATCATACTGTCACAGCACCGGTACAGCACTGGGTTTAGATACAGAGTAAATCTCCCTCCTCACTGTCCCCATCAAACATTCCCAGCACAGGTACAGCACTGGGTTAGATACAGAGTAAATCTCCCTCTGCACTGTCCCAATCAAGCACTCCCAGGACAGGCACAGCACGAGGTTAGATACAGGGTAAAGCTCCGTCTACACGGTCCCCATCCTACACTCCCAGGGCAGGTACAGCACGGGGTTAGATACAGACTAAAGCTCCCTCTACACGTTCCCCATCAAATCCTCCCAGGACAGGCACAGCATGGGGTGAGATAGAGGGTAAAGCTCCCTCTACACTGTCCCCATCAAACACTCCCAGCACAGGTACAGCACTGGGTTAGATACAGAGTAAATCTCCCTCTGCACTGTCCCCATCAAACACTCCCGGGACAGGCACAGCACGGGATTAGATACAGTTACCCTCTACACAGTCCCCATCAGACACTCCCAGGACAGATACAGCACGGGTTTAGATACAGAGTAAAGCTCCCTCGACACTTTCCCCATCAAACACACCCAGGAAAGGTACAACACTGTGTTAAGCACAGAGTAAGGCTCCCTCTACAATGTCCCCATCAAACATTCCCAGCACAGGTACAGCACGGTATTAGGTACAGAGTTAAGCTCCCTCTGCACTGACCTAATCAAACACTCCCAGCACAGGTACAGCACTGGGTTAGATACAGAGTAAATCTCCCTCTACATTGACCTAATCAAACAGTCCCAGGACAGGTACAGCACTGGGTTAGATACAGAGTAAATCTCCCTCTACACTGTCCCCATCAAACACTCTCAGGAAAGGCACAGCATGGGGTTAGATACAGAGTAAAGCTCCCTCTTCATTTTCTCCATCAAACACTCCCAGGACAGGCACAGCATGGGGTTAGATACACAGTAAAGCTCCCCCTACACTGTCCCCATCAAACATACCCAGGACAGGTACAGCACGGTGTTAGGTACAGAGTAAAGCTCCCTCTACACTGACCCCATCATACAATCCCAGCACAGGTACAGCACTGGGTTAGATACAGAGCAAATCTCCCTCCTCACTGTCCCCATCAAACACTCCCAGCACAGGTACAGCACTGGGTTAGATACAGAGTAAATCTCCCTCTACACGGTCCCCATCAAACACTCCCAGGACAGGTACAGCACGGGGTTAGATACAGAGTAAAGCTCGCTCTGCACAGTCCCCCTCAAACACATCCAGGACAGGTACAGCATGGGGTTAGATACAGAGTAAAGCTCCGTCTACACTTTTCCCATCAAACATACCCAGGACAGGTATAGCACGGTGTTAGGTACAGATTAAATCTCCCTCTACATTGACCTAATCAAACAGTCCCAGGACAGGTACAGCACTGGGTTAGATACAGAGTAAATCTCCCTCTACACTGTCCCCACCCAACACTCCCAGGACAGGCACAGCATGGGGTGAGATAGAGGGTAAAGCTCCCTCTACACTGTCCCCATCAAACACTCCCAGCACCGGTACAGCACTGGGTTAAATACAGAGAAAATCTCCCTCTGCACTGTCCCCATCAAACACTCCCAGGACAGGCACAGCATCGGGTTCGATATAGGGTAAAGCACCTTCGACACAGTCCCCATCAAACACTTCCAGGGCAGGGACAGCACGGGGTTAGATACACAGTAAATCTCCCTCTACACTTTCTCCATCAAACACTCCCAGGACAGGCACAGCATGGGGTTAGATACAGAGTAAAGCTCCCACTACACGGTCCCCATCAAACACTCCCAGGACAGGTACAGCACGGGGTTAGATACAGAGTAAAGCTCCGTCTACACTTTCCCCATCAAACATACCCAGGACAGGTATAGCACGGTGTTAGGCACAGAGTAAGGCTCCCTCTACAATGTCCCCATCAAACATTCCCAGCACAGCTAGAGCACTGGGTTAGATACTGAGTAAATCTCCCTCTGCACTGTCCCCATCCAACACTCCCAGGACAGGCACAGCATGGGGTGAGATAGAGGGTAAAGCTCCCTCTACACTGTCCCCATCAAACACTCCCAGCACTGGGTTAAATACAGAGAAAAGCTCCCTCTGCACTGTCCCAATCCAACACTCCCATGACAGGCACAGCATGGGGTGAGAGCGAGGGTAAAGCTCCCTCTACACTGTCCCTATCAAACACTCCCAGCACCGGTACAGCACTGGGTTAAATACAGAGAAAATCTCCCTCTGCACTGTCCCCATCAAACACTCCCAGGACAGGCACAGCACGGGGTTAGATACACAGTAAAACTTCTTCTCCACTGTCCCCATCAAACACTCCCAGGGCAGGTACAGCACGGTGTTAGGTACAGAGTAAAGCTCCCTCTACACTGTCCCCATCATACTGTCACAGCACCGGTACAGCACTGGGTTTAGATACAGAGTAAATCTCCCTCCTCACTGTCCCCATCAAACATTCCCAGCACAGGTACAGCACTGGGTTAGATACAGAGTAAATCTCCCTCTGCACTGTCCCAATCAAGCACTCCCAGGACAGGCACAGCACGAGGTTAGATACAGGGTAAAGCTCCGTCTACACGGTCCCCATCCTACACTCCCAGGGCAGGTACAGCACGGGGTTAGATACAGACTAAAGCTCCCTCTACACGTTCCCCATCAAACACTCCCAGGATAGGTACAGCACGGGGTTAGATACAGAGTAAAGCTTCCTCTACACTTTCCCCATCAAACACACCCAGGACATGTACAGCACGGTGTTCGGTACAGAGTAAAGCTCCCTCTACACTGTCCCCATCATACAATCCCAGCACAGGTACAGCACTGGGTTAGATACAGAGTAAATCTCCCTACTCACTGTCACCATCAAACACTCCCAGCACAGGTACAGCACTGGTTTAGATACAGAGTAAATCTCCCTCTGCGCTGTCCCCATCAAACACTCTCAGGAAAGGCACAGCATGGGGTTAGATACAGAGGAAAGCTCCCTCTACACTTTCTCCATCAAACACTCCCAGGACAGGCACAGCATGGGGTTAGATACACAGTAAAGTTCCCTCTACACTGTCCCCATCAAACACACCCAGGACAGGTACATCACGGTGTTAGGTACAGAGTAAAGCTCCCTCTACACTGTCCCCATCATACAATCCCAGCACAGATACAGCACTGGGTTAGATACAGAGTAAATCTCCCTCCTCACTGTCACCATTAAACACAATGTGGAGATGCCGGCGTTGGACTGGGGTAAACACAGTAAGAAGTTTAACAACACCAGGTTAAAGTCCAACAGGTTTATTTGGTAGCAAAAACCATTAAACACTCCCAGCACAGGTACAGCACTGGGTTAGATACAGAGTAAATCTCCCTCTGCACTGTCCCCATCAAACACTCCCGGGACAGGCACAGCACGGGATTAGATACAGTTACCCTCTACACAGTCCCCATCAGACACTCCCAGGACAGATACAGCACGGGTTTAGATACAGAGTAAAGCTCCCTCGACACTTTCCCCATCAAACACACCCAGGAAAGGTACAACACTGTGTTAAGCACAGAGTAAGGCTCCCTCTACAATGTCCCCATCAAACATTCCCAGCACAGGTACAGCACGGTATTAGGTACAGAGTTAAGCTCCCTCTGCACTGACCTAATCAAACACTCCCAGCACAGGTACAGCACTGGGTTAGATACAGAGTAAATCCCCCGCTGCAGTGTCCCCATCAAACATTCCCAGGACAGGCACAGCACGGGGTTAGATACAGAGTAAATCTCCCTCTTCATTGACCTAATCAAACAGTCCCAGGACAGGTACAGCACTGGGTTAGATACAGAGTAAATCTCCCTCTACACTGTCCCCATCAAACACTCTCAGGAAAGGCACAGCATGGGGTTAGATACAGAGTAAAGCTCCCTCTTCACTTTCTCCATCAAACACTCCCAGGAAAGGCACAGCATGGGGTTAGATACACAGTAAAGCTCCCCCTACACTGTCCCCATCAAACATACCCAGGACAGGTACAGCACGGTGTTAGGTACAGAGTAAAGCTCCCTCTACACTGTCCCCATCATACAATCCCAGCACAGGTACAGCACTGGGTTAGATACAGAGCAAATCTCCCTCCTCACTGTCCCCATCAAACACTCCCAGCACAGGTACAGCACTGGGTTAGATACAGAGTAAATCTCCCTCTACACGGTCCCCATCAAACACTCCCAGGACAGGTACAGCACGGGGTTAGATACAGAGTAAAGCTCGCTCTGCACAGTCCCCCTCAAACACATCCAGGACAGGTACAGCATGGGGTTAGATACAGAGTAAAGCTCCGTCTACACTTTTCCCATCAAACATACCCAGGACAGGTATAGCACGGTGTTAGGTACAGATTAAATCTCCCTCTACATTGACCTAATCAAACAGTCCCAGGACAGGTACAGCACTGGGTTAGATACAGAGTAAATCTCCCTCTACACTGTCCCCACCCAACACTCCCAGGACAGGCACAGCATGGGGTGAGATAGAGGGTAAAGCTCCCTCTACACTGTCCCCATCAAACACTCCCAGCACCGGTACAGCACTGGGTTAAATACAGAGAAAATCTCCCTCTGCACTGTCCCCATCAAACACTCCCAGGACAGGCACAGCATCGGGTTCGATATAGGGTAAAGCACCTTCGACACAGTCCCCATCAAACACTTCCAGGGCAGGGACAGCACGGGGTTAGATACACAGTAAATCTCCCTCTACACTTTCTCCATCAAACACTCCCAGGACAGGCACAGCATGGGGTTAGATACACAGTAAAGCTCCCCCTACACTGTCCCCATCAAACATACCCAGGACAGGTACAGCACGGTGTTAGGTACAGAGTAAAGCTCCCTCTACACTGTCCCCATCATACAATCCCAGCACAGGTACAGCACTGGGTTAGATACAGAGCAAATCTCCCTCCTCACTGTCCCCATCAAACACTCCCAGCACAGGTACAGCACTGGGTTAGATACAGAGTAAATCTCCCTCTACACGGTCCCCATCAAACACTCCCAGGACAGGTACAGCACGGGGTTAGATACAGAGTAAAGCTCGCTCTGCACAGTCCCCCTCAAACACATCCAGGACAGGTACAGCATGGGGTTAGATACAGAGTAAAGCTCCGTCTACACTTTTCCCATCAAACATACCCAGGACAGGTATAGCACGGTGTTAGGTACAGATTAAATCTCCCTCTACATTGACCTAATCAAACAGTCCCAGGACAGGTACAGCACTGGGTTAGATACAGAGTAAATCTCCCTCTACACTGTCCCCACCCAACACTCCCAGGACAGGCACAGCATGGGGTGAGATAGAGGGTAAAGCTCCCTCTACACTGTCCCCATCAAACACTCCCAGCACCGGTACAGCACTGGGTTAAATACAGAGAAAATCTCCCTCTGCACTGTCCCCATCAAACACTCCCAGGACAGGCATAGCATCGGGTTCGATATAGGGTAAAGCACCTTCGACACAGTCCCCATCAAACACTTCCAGGGCAGGGACAGCACGGGGTTAGATACACAGTAAATCTCCCTCTACACTTTCTCCATCAAACACTCCCAGGACAGGCACAGCATGGGGTTAGATACAGAGTAAAGCTCCCACTACACGGTCCCCATCAAACACTCCCAGGACAGGTACAGCACGGGGTTAGATACAGAGTAAAGCTCCGTCTACACTTTCCCCATCAAACATACCCAGGACAGGTATAGCACGGTGTTAGGCACAGAGTAAGGCTCCCTCTACAATGTCCCCATCAAACATTCCCAGCACAGCTGGAGCACTGGGTTCGATACTGAGTAAATCTCCCTCTGCACTGTCCCCATCCAACACTCCCAGGACAGGCACAGCATGGGGTGAGATAGAGGGTTAAGCTCCCTCTACACTGTCCCTATCAAACACTCCCAGCACCGGGACAGCACTGGGTTAAATACAGAGATAATCTCCCTCTGCATTGTCCCCACCAAACACTCCTAGGACAGGCACAGCATCGGGTTCGATACAGGGTAAAGCTCCTTCTACACAGTCCCCATCAAACACTTCCAGGGCAGGTACAGCACGGGGTTAGATACACAGTAAAACTTCTTCTCCACTGTCCCCATCTAACACTCCCAGGGCAGGTACAGCACGGTGTTAGGTACAGAGTAAAGCTCCCTCTACACTGACCCCATCATACTATCCCAGCACTGGTACAGCACTGGGTTAGATACAAAGTAAATCTCCCGCTGCACTGTCCCCATCAAACACTCCCAGCACCGGAACAGCACTGGGTTAAATACAGAGAAAATCTCCCTCTGCACTGTCCCCATCAAACACTCCCAGCACAGGTACAGCATGGTGATAGATACAGAGTAAAGCTCCCTCTGCACAGTCCCCCTCAAACACATCCAGGACAGGTACAGCACGGGGTTAGATACAGAGTAAATCTCCCTCTACATTGACCTAATCAAACAGTCCCAGGACAGGTACAGCACTGGGTTAGATACAGAGTAAATCTCCCTCTGCACTGTCCCCATCAAACACTCCCAGGACAGGCACAGCATGGGGTGAGATAGAGGGTAAAGCTCCCTCTACACTGTCCCCATCAAACACTCCCAGCACCGGTACAGCACTGGGTTAAATACAGAGAAAATCTCCCTCTGCACTGTCCCCATCAAACACTCCCTGCACAGGTACAGCACGGGGCTAGATACAGAGTAAAGGTCCCTCTGGACAGTCCCCCTCAAACACACCCAGGACAGGTACAGTACGGGGTTAGATACAGAGTAAATCTCCGTCTACACTTTCCCCATCAAACACACCCAGGACAGGTACAGCACGGTGTTAGGTACAGAGTAAATCTCCCTCTACATTGACCGAATCAAACAGTCCCAGGACAGGTACAGCACTGGGTTAGATACAGAGTAAATCTCCCTCTGCACTGTCCCCATCAAACACTCCCAGGACAGGCACAGCATAGGGTGAGATAGAGGGTAAAGCTCCCTCTACACTGTCCCCATCAAACACTCCCAGCACCGGAACAGCGCTGGGTTAAATACAGAGAAAATCTCCCTCTGCACTGTCCCCATCAAACACTCCCAGCACAGGTACAGCATGGGGTTAGATACAGAGTAAAGCTCCCTCTACACTGTCCCCATCAAACACACCCAGGACAGGTACATCACGGTGTTAGGTACAGAGTAAAGCTCCCTCTACAGTGTCCCCATCATACAATCCCAGCACAGGTACAGCACTGGGTTAGATACAGAGTAAATCTCCCTCCTCACTGTCACCATCAAACACTCCCAGCACAGGTACAGCACTGGTTTAGATACAGAGTAAATCTCCCTCTGCGCTGTCCCCATCAAACACTCTCAGGAAAGGCACAGCATGGGGTTAGATACAGAGTAAAGCTCCCTCTACACTTTCTCCATCAAACACTCCCAGGACAGGCACAGCATGGGGTTAGATACACAGTAAAGCTCCCTCTACACTGTCCCCATCAAACACACCCAGGACAGGTACATCACGGTGTTAGGTACAGAGTAAAGCTCCCTCTACACTGTCCCCATCATACAATCCCAGCACAGGTACAGCACTGGGTTAGATACAGAGTAAATCTCCCTCCTCACTGTCACCATTAAACACTCCCAGCACCGGTACAGCACTGGGTTAAATACAGAGAAAATCTCCCTCTGCACAGTCCCCATCAAACACTCCCAGGACAGGCACAGCATCGGGTTCGATATAGGGTAAAGCTCCTTCTGCACAGTCCCCATCAAACACTTCCAGGGCAGGGACAGCACGCGGTTAGATACACAGTAAATCTCCCTCTGCACTTTCTCCATCAAACACTCCCAGGACAGGCACAGCATGGGGAATGATACAGAGTAAAGCTCCCTCTACACGGTCCCCATCAAACACTCCCAGGACAGGCACAGCATGGGGTTAGATACAGAGTAAAGCTCCCTCTACACGGTCCCCATCAAACACACCCAGGACAGGTACAGCACTGTGTTAAGCACAGAGTAAGGCTCCCTCTACAATGTCCCCATCAAACATTCCCAGCACAGGTACAGCACGGTGTTAGGTACAGAGTTAAGCTCCCTCTGCACTGACCTAATCAAACACTCCCAGCACAGGTACAGCACTGGGTTAGATACAGAGTAAATCCCCCGCTGCAGTGTCCCCATCAAACATTCCCAGGACAGGCACAGCACGGGGTTAGATACAGAGTAAAGCTCGCTCTGCACAGTCCCCCTCAAACACATCCAGGACAGGTACAGCACGGGGTTAGATACAGAGTAAAGCTCCGTCTACTTTTTCCCCATCAAACATACCCAGGACAGGTATAGCACGGTGTTAGATCCAGATTAAATCTCCCTCTACATTGACCTAATCAAACAGTCCCAGGACAGGTACAGCACTGGGTTAGATAGAGAGGTAATCTCCCTCTGCACTGTCCCCACCCAACACTCCCAGGACAGGCACAGCATGGGGTGAGATAGAGGGTAAAGCTCCCTCTACACTGTCCCCATCAAACACTCCCAGCACCGGTACAGCACTGGGTTAAATACAGAGAAAATCTCCCTCTGCACTGTCCCCATCAAACACTCCCAGGACAGGCACAGCATCGGGTTCGATATAGGGTAAAGCTCCTTCGACACAGTCCCCATCAAACACTTCCAGGGCAGGGACAGCACGGGGTTGGATACACAGTAAATCTCCCTCTACACTTTCTCCATCAAACACTCCCAGGACAGGCACAGCATGGGGTTAGATACAGAGTAAAGCTCCCACTACACGGTCCCCATCAAACACTCCCAGGACAGGTACAGCACGGGGTTAGATACAGAGTAAAGCTCCGTCTACACTTTCCCCATCAAACATACCCAGGACAGGTATAGCACGGTGTTAGGCACAGAGTAAGGCTCCCTCTACAATGTCCCCATCAAACATTCCCAGCACAGCTAGAGCACTGGGTTAGATACTGAGTAAATCTCCCTCTGCACTGTCCCCATCCAACACTCCCAGGACAGGCACAGCATGGGGTGAGATAGAGGGTAAAGCTCCCTCTACACTGTCCCCATCAAACACTCCCAGCACTGGGTTAAATACAGAGAAAAGCTCCCTCTGCACTGTCCCAATCCAACACTCCCAGGACAGGCACAGCATGGGGTGAGAGCGAGGGTAAAGCTCCCTCTACACTGTCCCTATCAAACACTCCCAGCACCGGTACAGCACTGGGTTAAATACAGAGAAAATCTCCCTCTGCACTGTCCCCATCAAACACTCCCAGGACAGGCACAGCACGGGGTTAGATACACAGTAAAACTTCTTCTCCACTGTCCCCATCAAACACTCCCAGGGCAGGTACAGCACGGTGTTAGGTACAGAGTAAAGCTCCCTCTACACTGTCCCCATCATACTGTCACAGCACCGGTACAGCACTGGGTTTAGATACAGAGTAAATCTCCCTCCTCACTGTCCCCATCAAACATTCCCAGCACAGGTACAGCACTGGGTTAGATACAGAGTAAATCTCCCTCTGCACTGTCCCAATCAAGCACTCCCAGGACAGGCACAGCACGAGGTTAGATACAGGGTAAAGCTCCGTCTACACGGTCCCCATCCTACACTCCCAGGGCAGGTACAGCACGGGGTTAGATACAGACTAAAGCTCCCTCTACACGTTCCCATCAAATCCTCCCAGGACAGGCACAGCATGGGGTGAGATAGAGGGTAAAGCTCCCTCTACACTGTCCCCATCAAACACTCCCAGCACAGGTACAGCACTGGGTTAGATACAGAGTAAATCTCCCTCTGCACTGTCCCCATCAAACACTCCCGGGACAGGCACAGCACGGGATTAGATACAGTTACCCTCTACACAGTCCCCATCAGACACTCCCAGGACAGATACAGCACGGGTTTAGATACAGAGTAAAGCTCCCTCGACACTTTCCCCATCAAACACACCCAGGAAAGGTACAACACTGTGTTAAGCACAGAGTAAGGCTCCCTCTACAATGTCCCCATCAAACATTCCCAGCACAGGTACAGCACGGTATTAGGTACAGAGTTAAGCTCCCTCTGCACTGACCTAATCAAACACTCCCAGCACAGGTACAGCACTGGGTTAGATACAGAGTAAATCTCCCTCTACATTGACCTAATCAAACAGTCCCAGGACAGGTACAGCACTGGGTTAGATACAGAGTAAATCTCCCTCTACACTGTCCCCATCAAACACTCTCAGGAAAGGCACAGCATGGGGTTAGATACAGAGTAAAGCTCCCTCTTCATTTTCTCCATCAAACACTCCCAGGACAGGCACAGCATGGGGTTAGATACACAGTAAAGCTCCCCCTACACTGTCCCCATCAAACATACCCAGGACAGGTACAGCACGGTGTTAGGTACAGAGTAAAGCTCCCTCTACACTGTCCCCATCATACAATCCCAGCACAGGTACAGCACTGGGTTAGATACAGAGCAAATCTCCCTCCTCACTGTCCCCATCAAACACTCCCAGCACAGGTACAGCACTGGGTTAGATACAGAGTAAATCTCCCTCTACACGGTCCCCATCAAACACTCCCAGGACAGGTACAGCACGGGGTTAGATACAGAGTAAAGCTCGCTCTGCACAGTCCCCCTCAAACACATCCAGGACAGGTACAGCATGGGGTTAGATACAGAGTAAAGCTCCGTCTACACTTTTCCCATCAAACATACCCAGGACAGGTATAGCACGGTGTTAGGTACAGATTAAATCTCCCTCTACATTGACCTAATCAAACAGTCCCAGGACAGGTACAGCACTGGGTTAGATACAGAGTAAATCTCCCTCTACACTGTCCCCACCCAACACTCCCAGGACAGGCACAGCATGGGGTGAGATAGAGGGTAAAGCTCCCTCTACACTGTCCCCATCAAACACTCCCAGCACCGGTACAGCACTGGGTTAAATACAGAGAAAATCTCCCTCTGCACTGTCCCCATCAAACACTCCCAGGACAGGCACAGCATCGGGTTCGATATAGGGTAAAGCACCTTCGACACAGTCCCCATCAAACACTTCCAGGGCAGGGACAGCACGGGGTTAGATACACAGTAAATCTCCCTCTACACTTTCTCCATCAAACACTCCCAGGACAGGCACAGCATGGGGTTAGATACAGAGTAAAGCTCCCACTACACGGTCCCCATCAAACACTCCCAGGACAGATACAGCACGGGGTTAGATACAGAGTAAAGCTCCGTCTACACTTTCCCCATCAAACATACCCAGGACAGGTATAGCACGGTGTTAGGCACAGAGTAAGGCTCCCTCTACAATGTCCCCATCAAACATTCCCAGCACAGCTAGAGCACTGGGTTAGATACTGAGTAAATCTCCCTCTGCACTGTCCCCATCCAACACTCCCAGGACAGGCACAGCATGGGGTGAGATAGAGGGTAAAGCTCCCTCTACACTGTCCCCATCAAACACTCCCAGCACTGGGTTAAATACAGAGAAAAGCTCCCTCTGCACTGTCCCAATCCAACACTCCCAGGACAGGCACAGCATGGGGTGAGAGCGAGGGTAAAGCTCCCTCTACACTGTCCCTATCAAACACTCCCAGCACCGGTACAGCACTGGGTTAAATACAGAGAAAATCTCCCTCTGCACTGTCCCCATCAAACACTCCCAGGACAGGCACAGCACGGGGTTAGATACACAGTAAAACTTCTTCTCCACTGTCCCCATCAAACACTCCCAGGGCAGGTACAGCACGGTGTTAGGTACAGAGTAAAGCTCCCTCTACACTGTCCCCATCATACTGTCACAGCACCGGTACAGCACTGGGTTTAGATACAGAGTAAATCTCCCTCCTCACTGTCCCCATCAAACATTCCCAGCACAGGTACAGCACTGGGTTAGATACAGAGTAAATCTCCCTCTGCACTGTCCCAATCAAGCACTCCCAGGACAGGCACAGCACGAGGTTAGATACAGGGTAAAGCTCCGTCTACACGGTCCCCATCCTACACTCCCAGGGCAGGTACAGCACGGGGTTAGATACAGACTAAAGCTCCCTCTACACGTTCCCCATCAAACACTCCCAGGATAGGTACAGCACGGGGTTAGATACAGAGTAAAGCTTCCTCTACACTTTCCCCATCAAACACACCCAGGACATGTACAGCACGGTGTTCGGTACAGAGTAAAGCTCCCTCTACACTGTCCCCATCATACAATCCCAGCACAGGTACAGCACTGGGTTAGATACAGAGTAAATCTCCCTACTCACTGTCACCATCAAACACTCCCAGCACAGGTACAGCACTGGTTTAGATACAGAGTAAATCTCCCTCTGCGCTGTCCCCATCAAACACTCTCAGGAAAGGCACAGCATGGGGTTAGATACAGAGGAAAGCTCCCTCTACACTTTCTCCATCAAACACTCCCAGGACAGGCACAGCATGGGGTTAGATACACAGTAAAGTTCCCTCTACACTGTCCCCATCAAACACACCCAGGACAGGTACATCACGGTGTTAGGTACAGAGTAAAGCTCCCTCTACACTGTCCCCATCATACAATCCCAGCACAGATACAGCACTGGGTTAGATACAGAGTAAATCTCCCTCCTCACTGTCACCATTAAACACAATGTGGAGATGCCGGCGTTGGACTGGGGTAAACACAGTAAGAAGTTTAACAACACCAGGTTAAAGTCCAACAGGTTTATTTGGTAGCAAAAACCATTAAACACTCCCAGCACAGGTACAGCACTGGGTTAGATACAGAGTAAATCTCCCTCTGCACTGTCCCCATCAAACACTCCCGGGACAGGCACAGCACGGGATTAGATACAGTTACCCTCTACACAGTCCCCATCAGACACTCCCAGGACAGATACAGCACGGGTTTAGATACAGAGTAAAGCTCCCTCGACACTTTCCCCATCAAACACACCCAGGAAAGGTACAACACTGTGTTAAGCACAGAGTAAGGCTCCCTCTACAATGTCCCCATCAAACATTCCCAGCACAGGTACAGCACGGTATTAGGTACAGAGTTAAGCTCCCTCTGCACTGACCTAATCAAACACTCCCAGCACAGGTACAGCACTGGGTTAGATACAGAGTAAATCCCCCGCTGCAGTGTCCCCATCAAACATTCCCAGGACAGGCACAGCACGGGGTTAGATACAGAGTAAATCTCCCTCTTCATTGACCTAATCAAACAGTCCCAGGACAGGTACAGCACTGGGTTAGATACAGAGTAAATCTCCCTCTACACTGTCCCCATCAAACACTCTCAGGAAAGGCACAGCATGGGGTTAGATACAGAGTAAAGCTCCCTCTTCACTTTCTCCATCAAACACTCCCAGGACAGGCACAGCATGGGGTTAGATACACAGTAAAGCTCCCCCTACACTGTCCCCATCAAACATACCCAGGACAGGTACAGCACGGTGTTAGGTACAGAGTAAAGCTCCCTCTACACTGTCCCCATCATACAATCCCAGCACAGGTACAGCACTGGGTTAGATACAGAGCAAATCTCCCTCCTCACTGTCCCCATCAAACACTCCCAGCACAGGTACAGCACTGGGTTAGATACAGAGTAAATCTCCCTCTACACGGTCCCCATCAAACACTCCCAGGACAGGTACAGCACGGGGTTAGATACAGAGTAAAGCTCGCTCTGCACAGTCCCCCTCAAACACATCCAGGACAGGTACAGCATGGGGTTAGATACAGAGTAAAGCTCCGTCTACACTTTTCCCATCAAACATACCCAGGACAGGTATAGCACGGTGTTAGGTACAGATTAAATCTCCCTCTACATTGACCTAATCAAACAGTCCCAGGACAGGTACAGCACTGGGTTAGATACAGAGTAAATCTCCCTCTACACTGTCCCCACCCAACACTCCCAGGACAGGCACAGCATGGGGTGAGATAGAGGGTAAAGCTCCCTCTACACTGTCCCCATCAAACACTCCCAGCACCGGTACAGCACTGGGTTAAATACAGAGAAAATCTCCCTCTGCACTGTCCCCATCAAACACTCCCAGGACAGGCACAGCATCGGGTTCGATATAGGGTAAAGCACCTTCGACACAGTCCCCATCAAACACTTCCAGGGCAGGGACAGCACGGGGTTAGATACACAGTAAATCTCCCTCTACACTTTCTCCATCAAACACTCCCAGGACAGGCACAGCATGGGGTTAGATACACAGTAAAGCTCCCCCTACACTGTCCCCATCAAACATACCCAGGACAGGTACAGCACGGTGTTAGGTACAGAGTAAAGCTCCCTCTACACTGTCCCCATCATACAATCCCAGCACAGGTACAGCACTGGGTTAGATACAGAGCAAATCTCCCTCCTCACTGTCCCCATCAAACACTCCCAGCACAGGTACAGCACTGGGTTAGATACAGAGTAAATCTCCCTCTACACGGTCCCCATCAAACACTCCCAGGACAGGTACAGCACGGGGTTAGATACAGAGTAAAGCTCGCTCTGCACAGTCCCCCTCAAACACATCCAGGACAGGTACAGCATGGGGTTAGATACAGAGTAAAGCTCCGTCTACACTTTTCCCATCAAACATACCCAGGACAGGTATAGCACGGTGTTAGGCACAGCATGGGGTGAGATAGAGGGTAAAGCTCCCTCTACACTGTCCCCCTCAAACACTCCCAGCACCGGTACAGCACGGTGTTAGGTACAGAGTAAAGCTCCCTCTACACTTTCCCCATCAAACATACCCAGGACAGGTACAGCACGGTGTTAGGTACACAGTAAAGCTCCCTCTACACTTTCCCCATCAAACACACCCAGGACAGGTACAGCACGGTGTTAGGTACAGAGTAAAGCTCCCTCTACACTGTCCCCATCATACTATCCCAGCACAGGTACAGCACTGGGTTAGATACAGAGTAAATCTCCCTCCTCACTGTCCCCATCAAAAATTCCCAGCACAGGTGCAGCACTGGGTTAGATACAGAGTAAATCTCCCTCTGCACTGTCCCCATCAAACACTCCCAGGACAGGCAAAGCATGGGGTTAGATACAGGGTAAAGCTCCGTCTACACGGTCCCCATCAAACACTCCCAGGGCAGGTACTGCACGGGGTTAGATACAGAGTAAAGCTCCCTCTCCACTTTCCCCATCAAACACACCCAGGACAGTTACAGCACTGGGTTAGATACAGAGTAAATCTCCCTCTGCACTGTCCCCATCAAACACTCCCAGGACAAGCACAGCATGGGGTTAGATACAGAGTAAATCTCCCTCTGCACTGTCCCCACCAATCACTCCCAGGGCAGGTACAGCACGGTGTTAGGTACAGAGTAAAGCTCCCTCTACACTGTCCCTCTACATAGTGACAGACAGCATGGTTTTGTAAGAGGGAGGCCGTGCCTTACAAATTTGGTGGAGTGTTTTGAGGAAGTGACAAAAACTGTTGATGAAGGAAGGGCCGTGGATGTTGTCTATATGGATTTCAGTAAGGCATTTGCCAAAGTCCCACATGGCAGGTTGGTTAAGAAGGTTAAGGCTCATGGGATACAAGGAGAAGTGGCTAGATGGGTGGAGAACTGGCTTGGCCATAGGAGACAGAGGGTAGTGGTCGAAGGGTCTTTTTCCGGCTGGAGGTCTGTGACCAGTGGTGTTCACAGTAAGAAGTTTAACAACACCAGGTTAAAGTCCAACAGGTTTATTTGGTAGCAAAAAAACCTACCAAATAAACCTGTTGGACTTTAACCTGGTGTTGTTAAACTTCTTACTGTGTTTACCCCAGTCCAACGCCGGCATCTCCACATCATGACCACCAGTGGTGTTCCGCAGGGCCCTGTACTGGGGCCTCTGCTATTTGTGATATATTTAAATGATTTGGAAGAAGGTGTAACTGGTGTAATCAGCAAGTTTGCGGATGACACGAAGATGGCTGGATAGCGAAGAGCATTGTCGGGCAATACAGCAGGATATAGATAGGCTGGAAAATTGGGCGGAGAGGTGGCAGATGGAGTTTAATCCGGATAAATGCGAAGTGATGCATTTTGGAAGAAATAACGTAGGGAGGAGTTATACAAAAAATGCCAGAGTCATCAGGAGTATAGAAACACAGAGGGACCTAGGTGTACAAGTCCACAAATCCTTGAAGGTGGCAACACAGGTGGAGAAGGTGGTGAAGAAGGCATATGGTATGCTTGCCTTTATAGGACGGGGTATAGAGTATAAAAGCTGGAATCTGATGATGCAGCTGTATAGAACGCTGGTTAGGCCACATTTGGAGTACAGCGTCCAGTTCTGGTCGCCGCACTACCAGAAGGATGTGGAGGCGTTACAGAGAGTGCAGAGAAGGTTTACCAGGATGTTGCTTGGTATGGAGGGTCTTAGCTATGAGGAGAGATTGGGTAAACTGGGGTTGATCTCCTCGGAAAGACGGAGAATGAGGGGAGATCTAATAGAGGTGTTCACGATTATGATGGGTATAGATAGGGTGAACAGTGGGAAGCTTTTCCCCAGGTCGGAGATGACGATCACGAGGGGTCACGGGCTCAAGGTGAGAGGGGCGAAGTATAACTCAGATATCAGAGGGACGTTTTTTATACAGAGGGTGGTGGGGGCCTGGAATGCGCTGCCAAGTAGGGTGGTGGAGGCAGGCACACTGACATCGTTTAAGACTTCCCTGGATAGTCACATGAGCAGCCTGGGAATGGAGGGATACAACCGATTGATCTAGTTGGACCAAGGAGCGGCACAGGCTTGGAGGGCAGAAGGGCCTGTTTCCTGCGCTGTACTGTTCTTTGTTCTTTGTTCTTTGACAGGTACAGCATGGGGTTAGGTGCAGAGTAAAGCTCCGTCTACACTGTCCCCATCAGACACTCCCAGGACAGATACAGCACGGGGTTAGATACAGAGTAAAGCTCCCTCTACACTGTCCCCATCAAACACTCCCAGGGCAGGTACAGCACTGGATTAGATACAGAGTAAATCTCCCTCTGCACTGTCCCCATCAAACACTCCCACGACAGGCACAGCACTGGGTTAGATACAGAGTAAAGCTCCCTCTGCACAGTCCCCCTCAAACACATCCAGGACAGGTACAGCACGAGGTTAGATACAGAGTAAAGCTCGGTCTACACTTTCCCCATCAAACGCACCCAGGACAGGTACAGCACGCTGTTAGGTTCAGAGTAAATCTTCATCTACACTGACCTAATCAAACACTCCCAGGAAAGGTACAGCACTGGGTTAGATACAGAGTGTGGTGGACCTCAGTTGTGCCTTTGTCCTATATGGACCACTGTTGTGTGTGTTTGTCATACCTGGACACATCCCCTTCCACTTTGGTTCCTCCCCTCAGCACCTAGTATAAAGGTGGCTGTCTCCTCCCCCTTGTTCAGTCCAGGTCGGTTAATTGTTGGGATCTGCTCCTGATTCTGTTGTGAATAAAAGCCTACACTTATATTGGCATATCGGTAGTCTTTCGCCTTATTGATAGCGCATCAATTTTATTCACAACAGTTACCAGTATGGAGCAGTTTCTAAAACCCGACAAGTTAGCATTAGACCCTCAAGAGGTTGGAGCCTCTGATAAATTTGATCATTGGTTGGACTGCTTCGAAGCATTCGTCGACACCGCTACGGCCATCGACACCGACGCTGCTAAACTCCACGTGCTTCGCGCCCGGGTAAGCGAAACTGTCTATGGAATCTTCCGGGACGCTGCTACTTATGCGGACGCTATCGAACTCCTAAAAGGGCAGTTCTGAAAGAGCCCTAACATGGTTTACGCCAGACACCTCCTAACTACCCGCAAACAGCAGCCAGGAGAATCGTGCGCCCAATTTCTGCGCGCCCTGCGAGTCCTCGCCCGAGCATGCGACTGTAAGGCTGTTTCAGCAGCTCAGAACACGGAGGATCTGATCCGCGACGCCTACGTTGCGGGCATTGAGTCTACATACATCCAGCAGCGTCTGCTGGAACAAGATGACCTAGACCTCCGGAAAACGGCCACGATGGCTGAAACGTTAGAAGCAGCCTCCCATAATCTCGGGTCTTACCTTGGATCCCGTTCCACCGACGGCTCCACTGCGACGGCTGCTCCAGCAGGGCCCAAATGTTACTTTTGTGGCCTCCCTAAGCACCCTCGGTGTCACTGCCCGGCAAAGGATGCGATTTGCTCCGGATGCGGTAAGCTAGGCCACTTTGTTAAAGTCTGCCGAGCAAAGCCGCTTCTGAAGACTCGTGGAGCCATGTGTGCTCCGAGGGCGCGGCCATCTTTGATGCAGGCGGCGGCTGCGCGCGAATCGCCATCTTTGATGCGGTCACCGGAAGTGCGGGAGTCGCCATCTTTGAGACTGGCATCAAGGCAAGCTGAGCAGGAAGCTTCATCCGTGACGTCATCAGACGGCGACGAAGATGGATTCTTCTTTAATTCAACAGTGGCATCGATTTGCCTGGACCAGTCGCAGCCACATCAACTCTCCAAGTCCATAATGGAGATCAAGGTAAATGGTTATGCAGAAAACTGCCTGTTTGACTGTGGGAGCACGGAAAGTTTTATACACCCTCGCACAGTGCGTCAATATGCCCTTCCCGTGCGACCGTGGAGCCAGACCATCTCCATGGCCTCGAATTCTCACTCAGTGGAGGTCCTCGGGTGCTGCTTGGTGACGCTGACGGTACAGGGCACAGTCTACGAGCGTTTTCGGCTCCTCGTGCTGCCGCGACTCTGCGCAGCTGTACTGCTGGGGTTAGATTTCCTCACCCATCATAGAAGCGTCATCCTGCAGTACGATGGCCCTTATCCCCCGCTCTCCATCTGCAAGGCGCCGTCACGGCAGCGCCCCTCGCGCACCACCTGCAGTCTCTCGACCCTCAAGATCACCCCCCCCCCGTTATTTGATAACCTCACCCCGGATTGTAGGCCTATAGCCACCAAGAGTAGGCGCTATAGTGCGGATGACCGGGCCTTCATTCGGTCCGAGGTACAACGTTTGCTCCAGGAAGGGATTATCCAGGCCAGCACCAGCCCCTGGAGGGCGCAAGTGGTCGTAGTTAAATCGGGGGAGAAACACCGCATGGTGATTGACTACAGCCAGACCATAAACAGGTATACCCAACTAGATGCGTATCCTCTTCCCCGTATCGCGGACATAGTCAACCGCATCGCGCACTATAGGGTTTTTTCAACGATCGATTTGAAATCGGCTTACCACCAGCTCCCTATCCGCTCGGAGGATCGCCCATACACTGCCTTTGAGGCGGATGGCCGCCTCTACCAGTTCCTCCGAGTCCCCTTTGGTGTCACCAATGGGGTCTCAGTCTTCCAGCGGGCCATGGATCAAATGGTGGACCAGCACGGACTACGGGCCACTTTCCCGTATCTGGATAACGTCACCATCTGCGGCCATGACCTGCAGGACCATGATGCCAACCTACAAAAATTCCTTCGTACGGCCACTCTCCTGAACCTCACATACAATGAGGCGAAGTGTGTTTTCCGGACACGCCGTCTCGCCATCCTTGGGTACGTGATAGAAAATGGTGTCCTTGGCCCCGACCCAGCCCGTATGCGTCCCCTTATGCAGCTTCCCCTCCCTACTACCCTCAAAGCACTGAGGAGATGCCTGGGCTTCTTCTCCTATTATGCCCAGTGGGTTCCCCGTTACGCAGATAAAGCCCGTCCGCTTCTAAAATCGACCTCTTTTCCCCTGGCGGAGGAGGCCTGTCGGGCCTTCGATGACATCAAAGCGGACAAGGCGAAGGCCGCGATGCACGCTGTGGACGAATCCATCCTATTCCAAGTGGAAAGTGATGCGTCTGACTTTGCCCTAGCTGCCACCCTTAACCAGAGGGGCCGTCCGGTGGCCTTCTTTTCCCGGACCTTACAAGGCCCTGAGATTCGACACTCCTCGGTCGAGAAGGAGGCCCAGGCCATCGTGGAAGCCGTCCGGCACTGGCGCCATTATCTCGCGGGCCAACGATTCACCTTAATTACGGACCAGCGGTCAGTTGCCTTCCTGTTTAACACCAGGCAAAAGGGCAAGATTAAGAATGACAAGATCTTGCGGTGGAGGATTGAGCTCTCCACCTACAGATATGACATCATGTACCGGCCTGGGAAGCTCAATGAGCCCCCAGACGCCCTGTCCCGTGGATCATGTGCCAGTGCCCAACTAGACCAGCTACAGTCCCTCCATAACGACCTCTGTCACCCGGGTGTCACCAGATTTTTCCATTTTGTCAAGTCCCGTAACCTGCCCTTCTCCCTTGAGGAAGTCCGGACGATTACCAGGCAATGCAGGGTCTGTGCTGAGTGCAAACCGCAGTTCTACCGGCCAGGTAGGGCGCACCTTGTAAAGGCCACTCGCGCGTTCAAGCGCCTTAGCGTTGATTTTAAAGGCCCCCTCCCCTCCTCTAACCGCAATGTTTATTTCCTGAATATCATTGACGAATACTCACGTTTCCCTTTTGCCTTCCCCTGCTCGGACATGACCACGGCTACAGTGATTCGGACCCTGAACAAGCTCTTCACCCTGTTCGGCTTCCCAGCCTATATTCATAGCGACCGTGGGTCCTCTTTCATGAGTGACGAGCTGAGGCAGTACCTGCTCGCCAAAGGCGTTGCCTCCAGCCGCACCACTAGCTATAACCCCAGGGGCAATGGTCAAGTAGAGCGGGAGAACGCAACCGTCTGGAAGGCCGTTCTATTAGCGTTACGGTCTAGGGGCCTTCCAGTCAGCCGTTGGCAAGACGTCCTTTCGGACGCATTACTTTCCATTAGGTCACTCTTGTGCACAGCGACCAATACGACCCCTCACGAGCGGATGTTTGCGTTTCCCAGGAAGTCCTCCTCGGGTACTTCGCTCCCGGATTGGCTGATGTCCCCGGGACCCGTCCTGCTTCGGAAGCATGTCCGGACCCATAAGGCAGATCCCTTGGTCGAGGAGGTCCAACTGCTCCATGCTAATCCCCAATATGCTTATGTAGCGTACCCTGATGGGCGGGAGGACACGGTTTCTGTCCGTGACTTGGCACCCGCGGGTGCCCCGGAGGTCACCACGTCCTTCCGCCCCACGGTCCCTGGTGTCGTCCATTCGGAGACTGCTACGCCTCTTCCTCCCTCAGTCCCTGTCCCCAATGTAGTGCGCCCTGAGCCTGTTGCAGCCCCCCACCCCCCAGCTCCGGTTCCCACTGTTCCCCATACGCCACCAGGGCCACTGCTCATTCCTCTCGCCCCTATGTACAGCTCGCTTGAGTCGCCGGAGCCGTCGCCACGCAGTACCCGACGACTGGACGGGACGACGGATCGGTCCGCTTCACACCACCCAGCGCCTTCTCTCGACGCTCACTGTACGGAGCCTGGGCCGACATCGCTCCCTGCTCGGACGACTCTGCGACCTGCACTACGACGATCGCGACGACGGATCAAGCCACCGGTTCGTCTGGACTTGTGATATTGTTTCCACTTCACCCCCGTGTTGTTTTTTTAAAAGGAAGGGGTGAATGTGGTGGACCTCAGTTGTGCCTTTGTCCTATATGGACCACCGTTGTGTGTGTTTGTCATACCTGGACACATCCCCTTCCAGTTTGGTTCCTCCCCTCAGCACCTAGTATAAAGGTGGCTGTCTCCTCCCCCTTGTTCAGTCCAGGTCGGTTAATTGTTGGGATCTGCTCCTGATTCTGTTGTGAATAAAAGCCTACACTTATATTGGCATATCGGTAGTCTTTCGCCTTATTGATAGCGCATCACAGAGTAAATCTCCCTCTGCACTGTCCCCATCAAACACTCCCAGCACAGGTACAGCACTGGGTGAGATACAGAGTAAATCTCCCTCTGCGCTGTCCCCATCAAACAATCACAGGAAAGGCACAGCATGGGGTTAGATACAAAGTAAAGCTCCCTCTACACTTTCTCCATCAAACACTACCAGGACAGGCACAGCACGGTGTTAGGTACAGAGTAAAGCTCCCTCAACACTGTCCCCATCATACACTCCCAGCACAGGTACAGCACTGGGTTAGATACAGAGTAAATCTACCTCCTCACTGTCCCCATCAAACACTCCCAGCACAGGTACAGCACTGGCTTAGATACAGAGTAAATCGCCCTCTGCACTGTCCCCATCAAACACTCCCAGGACAGGCACAACACGGGGTTAGATACAGGGTAAAGCTACCTCTACACGGTCCCCATCAAACACTCCCAGGGCAGGTACAGCACGCGGTTAGGTACAGGGTAAAGCTCCCTCTACACTGTCCCCATCAAACACTCCCAGAACAGGTACAGCACTGGGTTAGATACAGAGTAAATCTCCCTCTGCACTGTCCCCATCAAACACTCCCAGGACAAGCACAGCATGGGGTTAGATACAGAGTAAATCTCCCTCTACACTGTCCCCACCAATCACTCCAAGGACCGGCACAGCATGGGGTTAGATACAGGGTAAAGCTCCCTCTACACGGTCCCCATCAAACACTCCCAGGGCAGGTACAGCAGGGGATTAGATACAGAGTAAAGCTCCCTCTACACGGTCCCCATCAAACATTCCCAGGACAGGTACAGCACGGGGTTCGATACAGAGTAAAGCTCCCTCTGCACTGTGATCCGCGATTGATTCACACGGGAGGCTAGGACGTACCCGGGAATAAAGGCTTTTATTCACAACAAGATTGGAGCACACTACTTAACAATACTATCCCAGACTAAGGGCTACTAGGATGTAGCACTGACCTTTATACTCCTGTAAGACGGCGGAGCCTACGGAGTGTACCACATAAACAATGATAACAGGTGGAACACCCCAACCCTAACCCCAACAGTAACAAAAGTAACATATGTACAAGAATCCATAGTGGTAACTATCTATGGTTCACCACACACTGTCCCCATCAAACACTCCCAGGACAGGTACAGCACGGGGTTAGATACAGTGTAAATCTCCCTCTGCACTGTCCCCATCAAACACTCCCAGGACAGGTACAGCACGGGGTTAGATTCAGAGTAAAGCTCTCTCTGCACTGTCCCCATCAAACACACCCAGGACAGGTACAGCACGGGGTTAGATTCAGAGTAAAGGTCCCTCTCCACTGTCCCCATCAAACTCTCCCAGGACAGGTACAGCACCGGGTTAGATACAGGGTAAAGCTCCCTCTACACTGTCCCCATCAAACACTCCCAGGACAGGTACAGCACAGGGTCAGATACAGAGTATCCAGGTCGCATCCCAGTAATTTTTTTCCTCTTTCTAGTTTAATAGTATCCTTTCTATAATAGGGTGACCAGAACTTTGCACAACATTCCAAGTGTGGCCTTGCTCATGTCTTGTCCAACTTCAACAGGACGTCCCAACTCCTGTGTTCAATGTTCTGACCAATGAAACCAAACATGCTGAATGCCTTCTACACCACCCCATCCACCTGTGACTCCACTTTCAAGGAACTACGAACCTGTAGCCCTAGATCTCTTTGTTCTAGAACTATCCCCAATGCCGGACAATTTACGGAGTACATCCTGCCCCGATTTGATCTACCAATATAAAATGAAGTGACAATTGTCTCGTTTTTCCCTTTGGGACCGCGTGTCCCAATCTGTTATAGACTCATAGAGTCATAGACGTTTACAGTATGGAAACAGGCCCTTCAGCTCATCTTGTCCATGCCACCCCTTTTTTAAACCCCGAAGCTATTCCCAATTGCCCGCGTTTGGCCCATATCCCTCTATATACATCTTACCCATGTAACTATCTAAACTATCTTTTAAAAGGCAAAATTGTACCCGCCTCTACTACTACCTCTGGCAGCTTGTTCCAGACACTCACCACCCTCTGTGTGAAAAAATTGCCCCTCTGGACCCTTTTGTAACTCTCCCCTGTCACCTTAAACCTATGCCCTCTAGTTTTAGACTTCCCTACCTTTGAGAAAAGATATAGCTTACTCCTTGCAAATGTCCAATCTCTAGAAAACAAGCTCGACGAACTTAGAGCTAGACTCACTTTCCAAAAAGAACTGAGGGACTGCTGTGTACTCTGTTTCACAGAGACATGGCTCACTCCTGCTTCACCGGACAGTGCCCTCCAACCAGAGGGCTTCTCAATCCATCGAATGGACCGCATAGCGGCCTCAGGCAGGGCTCGGGGAGGTGGGGTCTGCTTCCTAATCAACATCTCGTGGTGCCTAGATGTAGCAACACTGGCAACTTTCTGCTCATGATGTGGAGATGCCGGTGTTGGACTGGGGTAAACACAGTAAGAGTTTTAACAACACCAGGTTAAAGTCCAACAGGTTTATTTGGTAGCAAATACCATTAGCTTTCGGAGCGCTGCTCCTTCGTCAGATGGAGTGGAAATCTGCTCTCAAACTGTTTGACCTTCCATTCTCCTGATGGCAGTTTACATCCCACCCCATGCAGATGTGAAGATCGCACTGGACAAAATATACACTATGAATAGCCTTGACACAAAACATCCTGAGGCCTTGTTCATTTGTGGCCGGGGACTTAAGTCAGGCCAAGCTCAAGAGCGTTCAACCAGGTTACCACCAACACATCTCCTGTTCCACCAGAGGCCCAAACGTTCTAGACCACTGCTCCACAAATATCAAACACGCCTACCGCTCTATCGCCTGCCCACACTTTGGCAAATCAGATCACAAGGCTGTGCTCCTGTTCCTGGCTTACAAGCAAAAACTGAAGTGGGAGAATCCATCAAAGAAAGTCGTGCAATGCTGGTCTGAGGAATCGGATGATCTCCTACGGGGCTGCTTGGAGTCAGTGGACTGGTCAGTATTTAAAAACTCTGCGACCAGTCTGAACGAGTACGCCACTACAGTAACTGACTTCATTAGTAAGTGTGTAGAAGACTGTGTGCCAAAGAAGCAAATCTGTGTGTTCCCCAACCGGAAACCATGGATGAACAGGGATATCCACTGCTTGCTGAAGTCCAGGTCTGAGGAGTTCAAGTCAGGCGACACTGACTTACACAAGAAAGCCAGATACGATCTAAGAAGGTCAATCTAAGATGCCAAAAGACAGTACTGGGCCAAGCCAGAATCCCAGGCTAGCCACACCGACCCCTGCCAACTATGGCAAGGTCTGCAAGACATAACAGGCTACAAGATGAAGGCATGTAAAATTGCCAGCTCCAACACACCCCTCCCTGACGAGCTCAATGCAGTCTACGCCCATTTTGAGCGAGATGTCAGCGAGAACAAGCCCTCCACCCTGGAAGAACCTGTATCTGAGGTCACCATTGCAGATGTCAGAGCTGCTTTCTCGAAGATCAATCCACGGAAAGCAACTGGCCCGGATGGGGTACCCAGACGAGCACTCAGATCCTGTGCGGATCAGCTGGAGGTATTCACAGACATCTTCAACCTCTCTTTCCAACAACCTGAGGTCCCTATCTGCTTCAAGAAGATGACCATCATTCCAGTACCCAAGAAAAACCAAGCAGCATGCCTGAATGACTATCGGCCGGTAGCTCTGACATGCGTCATTATGAAGTGCTTCAAAAGGTTAGTCATGGCACGAATCAATTCCAGCCTCCCGGACTACCTGGATCGTCTCCAGTTTGCCGACCGCCGCAACAGGTCCACAGCAGACACCTTCTCTCTGGCCCTGCACTCAACGCAGGAACACCTGGATAACAAGGATGCCTATGTCAGACTCCTATTTATTGACAATAGCTAAGCCTTCAACACTATCTTCCCACGAAACTCATCTCCAAATTCCATGACCTGGGCCTTGGCACCTCCCTCGGCCACTGGATCCTGAACTTCCTACCTCACAGACCACAATTAGTAAGGATAGGCAACAACACCTCCTCCACGATCATTCTCAACACCGGTGCCCCACAAGGCTGTGTTCTCAGACACCTACTATACTCCTTATACACCTATGACTGTGCGGCCAAATTCCCCTCCAATTCAATTTTCAAGTTTGCTGATGACACCACCATAGTGGGTCGGATCTCAAACAATGATGAGACAGAGTACAGGAATGGGATAGAGAATCTGGTGAACTGGTGCGGCAACAATAATCTCTCCCTCAATGTCAACAAAACGAAGGAGATTGTCATCGACTTCAGGAAGCATAAAGGAGATCATGCCCCTGTCTACATCAATGGGGACGAAGTAGAAAGGGTCGAGAGCTTCATGTTTTTAGGTGTGCAGATCAGCAACAACCTGTCCTGGTCCCCCCATGCCGACACTATAGTTAAGAAAGCCCACCAATGCCTCTACTTTCTCAGAAGACTAAGGAAATTTGGCATGTCAGCTACGACTCTCACCAACCTTTACAGATGCATCATAGAAAGCATTCTTTCTGGTTGTATCACATCTTGGTATGGCTCCTGCTCTGCCCAAGACCACAAGGAACTACAGAACGTCGTGAATATATCCCAATCCATCACGCAAACCAGCCTCCCATCCATTCACTCTGTCTACACTTCCCGCTACCTCGGCAAAGCAGCCAGTATAATTAAGGACCCCATGCACCCCGGACATTCTCTCTTCCACCTTCTTCCGTCGGGAAAAAGAAACAAAAGTCTGAGATCATGTACCAACCGACTCAATAACAGCTTCTTCCCTGCTGCCGTCAGACTTTTGAATGGACTTACCTTGTATTAAGTTGATCTTTCTCTGCACCCTAGCTATGACTGTAACACTACATTCTGCACTCTCTCATTTCCTTCTCTATGAACGGTATGTTTTGTTTGTATAGCGTTCAAGAAACAATAGTTTTCACTGTCTGTTAATACATGTGACAATAATAATAAGGGCTGCAGGGAAACTGGGAATGGCAGGTCAGTGAGCCTCACATTTGTATTGGGTAAGTTGTTGGAAGGTATTTTGAGAGATAGGATCTACAGGCAGTTAGAGACGCAAGGACTGATTAGGGACATCAGCTTGGCTTTCTGAGTGGGAAATCATGTCTTACAAATTTGATTGATTTTTTTGAAAGGGTAACCAAGAAGTTAGATGAGGGCAGTGCAGCTGGTGTTGTCTACATTCTCCAACAACTTACCCACTACAGATGTGAGGCTCACTGGCCTGTAGTTCCCAAGCTTTTCCCTGCAGCCCTTCTGAAACAAAGGTACAACATTTGCCACCCTCCAATCTTCAGACACCTCATTTGTGACTATCGATGATTCAAATATCTCTGTAAGAGTTTTAACAACACCAGGTTAAAGTCCAACAGGTTTATTTGGTAGCAAATGCCATTTGCTACCAAATAAACTTGTTGGACTTTAATCTGGTGTTGTTAAAACTCTGACTGTGTTTACCCCAGTCCAACGCCGGCATCTCCACATCATCAAATATCTCTGCCAGGGGACCTGCAAATTCCTCCCGAGTGTCCTGGGATACACTTCATCACGTCCCAGGGATTTATCTATCTTGATGTGCTTTAAGACTTCCAGCACCTCCTTCTCTGTTATATGTACAATCCTCAAGACATGATTTGATTCCGATTTGATTTGATTTACTATTGTCACATGTATTAACATACAGTGAAAAGTATTGTTTCTTGCGTGATATACAGACAAAACATACCGATCATAGGGAAGGAAAGGAGAGAGTGCAGAACGTAGCGTGACAGTCACCGCTAGGGTGCAGAGAAAGATCAACTTAATGCAAGGTAGGTCCATTCAAAAGTCTGGTGGCAGCAGGGAAGAAGCTGTTCTTGAGTCGGTTGGTGTGTGACCTCAGACTTTTGTATCTTTTTCCTGACAGAAGAAAGTGGAAGAGTGAATGTGTGGGGTCCTTAATTATGCTGGCTGCTTTGCCGAGGCAGCGAGAAGTTTAGACAGAGTGAATGGATGGGAGGCTGGTTTGCGTGATAGATTGGGATATATTCACGACCTTTTGTAGTTCCTTGCGGTCTTGGGCAGAGCAGCAGCCACACCAAGCTGTGATACAACAGAAAGAATGCTTTCTATGGGTGCATCTGTAAAGGTTTGTGAGTGTCGTAGCTGACATGCCAAATTTCCTTAATCTTCTGAGAAAGTAGAGGCGTTGGTGGGCTTTCTTAACTATAGTATCGGCATGGGGGACCAGGACAGGTTGTTGGTGATCTGGACATCTAAAAAGTTAATACTGGGAGACTTTAATTTCCCGAACATAGATTGGAATATCCCTAGGGTAAGGGGATTGGATGGGGAGGAGTTCGTTAGGTGTGTTCAGGAGGGTTTCCTGACACAGCATGTGGACAAGTCTACAAGAGGAGAGGCTGTACTTGATCTGATACTGACCAATGAGCCTGGACCGGTGTCAGATCTCTCAGTGGGAGAGCATCTTGGGGATAGCGATCATAACTCTATCTCCTTTATGCTTGCATTGGAAAAAGAGAGGATCAGGCAAGCTGTGAAAGCGTTTATATGGAGTAAGGGGAAATATGAAGACATAAGGCAGCAAATTAGAGGAGTAAATTGGAAGGAGGTATTCTCGGGGAAATCTACTGAAGAGAGGTGGCAGTTTTTCAAGGAATGTCTGTCTAGTGTTCTACAGGACAATGTTCCGAGCAGACAGGGAGGAGTTGGTAGGTTAAAGGAACCGTGGTGCACGAAAGCTGTGCGGGACCTAGTCGAGAAGAAAAGGAATGCGTACAAAAGGTTCAGAGAGCTTGGCGAAGATAGGGATCTAGATGAGTATACGGCTTGTAGGAAGGGACTAAAGAAGGGAATTCGGAGAACCAGAAGGGGTCACGAGAAGGCCTTGGCAAGTAGAATTAAGGAAAACCCTAAGGCGTTCTATAAATAAGTAAAGAGTAAAAGGATGAGACGTGAAGGAATAGGGCCTATAAAAGGTGAAGGCGGGAAAATCTGTGCGGAACCAGTAGAAATGGCAGAGGTGCTCAATGAGTATTTTGCCTCGGTTTTCACAGAGAAGGACCTGGGTGGATGTACTGTGGGCTTGCGGTGGACTGAAAAGATTGAGTATGTGGACTTTAACAAAGAGGTTGTGCTGGAATCTTTGAATGTCATCAAGATAGATAAGTCGCCGGGTCCGGATGGGATGTACCCCAGGTTACTGTGGGAGGCGAGGGAAGAGATTGCAGAGCCTCTGGCGATGATCTTTGCGTCGTCGATGGAGACAGGAGAGGTGCCGGAGGATTGCGGATGTGGTTCCTATTTTCAAGAAAGGGAATAGGGATCGCCCAGGAAATTACCGACCGGTGAGTCTAACCTCAGTGGTTGGTAAGCTGATGGAGAAGATCCTGAGGGACAAGATTTATGAGCATTTGGAGAGGTTTAGTATGCTCAAGAATACTCAGCATGGCTTTGTCAAAGGCAGATCGTGCCTTACGAGCCTGGTGGAGTTCTTCGAAAATGTGACTAAACACATTGACGAAGGGAAGGTGATGGATGTGAGTGTGAGGGAACACTTTGGATCCAGTGATCATAATGCCATTAGTTTCAACCTGATCATGGATAAGGATAGATCTGTCCTCGGGTTGAAGTTCTGAACTGGAAAAAGGCCAAATTTGATGAAATGAGAAGGGATCTGGGAAGTGTGGATTGGCACTAGCTGTTCTCTGGTAAGGATGTAAATGGAAAGTGGGAGGCCTTCAAAGGAGAAATTTTGAGAGTGCAGAATTTGTATGTTCCTGTCAGGATTAAAGGCAAAGTAAATAGGAATAAGGAACCTTGGTTCTCGAGGGAGATTGTAACACTGATTAAGAGGAAGAGAGAGTTGTATGAAATGTACAGGCAGCAAGGAACAGATCAGATGCTCGATGAGTATAAAAAGTGCAAGAAGCTACTTAAGAGGGAAATCAGGAGGGCTAAAAGAAGACATGAGGTTGCTTTGGCAGACAGAGTGAAGGAAAATCCAAAGAGCTTCTATAGGTATGTTAGGGGCAAAAGGATAGTGAGGGATAAAATTGGTCCTCTTGAAGACCAGAGTGGTAGACTGTGTATGGAACCAAAAGAGATGGGGGAGATACTAAATGGTTTTTTTGCATCCGTATTTACTGAGGAAACGGGCATGGAGTCTATGGAAATAGGGCAAACTGGTAGGGAGGCCATGGAACCGTTACAGATTAAAGGGGAGGAGGTGCTCGCTGTCTGGAGGCAAATCAGAGTGGATAAATCCCCAGGACCGGACAGGGTATTCCCACGGACCTTGAGGGAAGCTAGTGTTGAACTTGCAGGGGCCCTGGCAGACATATTTAAAATGTCAGTATTCACGGGGGAGGTGCCAGATGATTGGAGGGTGGCTCATGTTGTTCCGTTGTTTAAAAAAGGTTCCAAAAGAAATCCGGGAAATTATCGGCCAGTAAGTTTGACGTCGGTGGTGGGCAAGTTATTGGAAGGTGTGATAAGAGATAGGATCTACAAATATTTGGATAGACAGGGACTTATTAGGGAGAGTCAACATGGCTTTGTGCGTGGTAGGTCATGTTTGACCAATCTATGAGAGTTTTTCGAGGAGGTTACCAGGAAGGTGGATGAAGGGAAGGCGGTGGATGTTGTCTACCTGGATTTCAGCAAGGCCTTTGACAAGGTCCCTCATGGGAGGTTAGTTAGGAAGGTTCAGTCGCTAGGTATACATGGGGAGGTAGTAAATTGGATTAGACACTGGCTCAATGGAAGAAGCCAGAGAGTGGTTGTGGAGGATTGCTTCTCTGAGTGGAGGCCTGTGACTAGTGGTGTGCCGCAGGGATCGGTGTTGGGTCCATTGTTGTTTGTCATCTATATCAATGATCTGGATGATAATGTGGTCAATTGGATCAGCAAGTTTGCTGATGATACAAAGATTGGAGGTGTAGTGGACAGTGAGGAAGGTTTTCAAAGCTTGCAGAGGGATTTGGACCAACTAGAAAAATGGGCTGGAAAATGGCAAATGGAATTTAACGCAGACAAGTGTGAGATATTGCACTTTGGAAGGACAAACCAAAGAAGAACGTACAGGGTAAATGGTAGGACTCTGAAGAGTGCAGTTGAACAGAGGGATCTGGGAATACAGGTACAGAATTCCCTAAAAGTGACGTCACAGGTGGATAGGGTCGTAAAGAGTGCCTTTGGTACATTGGCCTTTATAAATCGGAGTATCGAGTATAAAAGTTGGCGTGTTATGGTAAGGTTATATTAGGCATTGGTGAGGCCAAATTTGGAGTATTGTGTACAGTTTTGGTCACCTAGTTACAGGAAGGATGTAAATAAGGTTGAAAGAGTGCAGAGAAGGTTCACAAGGATGTTGCCGGGACTTGGGAAGCTGAGTTACAGAGAGAGATTGAATAGGTTGGGACTTTATTCCCTGGAGCGTAGAAGATTGAGGGGAGATTTGATAGAGGTGTATAAGATTTTGATGGGTATAGATAGAGTGAGTGCAAGCAGGCTTTTTCCACTGAGGCTAGGGGAGAAAAAAACCAGAGCGCATGGGTTAAGGGTGAAAGGAGAAAAGTTTAAAGGGAATATTATGGGGGGCTTCTTCACGCAGAGAGCGGTGGGAGTGTGGAATGAGCTGCCGGATAAAGTGGTAAACATTTTTAACATTTAAGAAAAACTTGGACGGGTTCATGGATGAGAGGGGTTTGGAGGGATATGGTCCAAGTGCAGGTCAGTGGGACTGGGCATAAAATGGTTCGGCAAAGACAAGAAGGGCCAAAAGGCCTGTTTCTGAGCTGTAATTTTCTATGGTTCTATTCTTCTTCTATGGAAAGCGGTAGATGTGGTTTATTTGGATTTTAGTAAGGCGTTCAATAAGGTCCTCCATGCAAGGCTTCGAGAAAAAGTGGAGGGCATGGGATCGAAGGGGCTGCTGCCCTGTGGATCCAGAACTGGCTTGCCCAAAGGAGGCAGAGATTGTGTATCGATGGGTCTTTTTCTAAAAAGAGGTTGGTCACCAGTGGTGTGCTCCAGGGATCTGTTCTGGGACCCTTGCTGTTTGTCATTTTCATAAATGACCTGGATGAGGAAGTGGAGGGATGGGTTGGTAAGTTTGCCGATGACACGAAGCTTGGTGGGGTTGTGGATAGTCTGGAGGGATGTCAGAAGTTACAGAGGGACATAGATAGGATGCAAGACTGGGCGGAGAAGTGGCAGATGGACTTCAACTCAGAGAAATGCGTAGTGGTCCATTTTGGCAGGTCAATTGGGATGAAGGAGTACAATATAAAGGGAAAGACTCTTCGTACTGTGGAGGATCAGAAGGACCTTGGGGTCCGGGTCCATCGGACTCTAAAATCGGCCCCGCAGGTGGAGGAGGTGGTTAAGATGGCGAATGGTGTGCTGGCCTTTATCAATCGAGGGATTGAGTTGAGGAGTCCGGGGATAATGATGCAGCTATATAAGACCCTCGTCAGACCCCACTTGGAGTACTGTGCTCAGTTCTGGTCGCCTCACGAGAGGAAGGATGTGGAAAAGATTGAAAGGGTGCAGAGGAGATTTACAAGGATGTTGCCTGGATTGAGTGGCATGCCTTATGAGGATAGGCTGAGGGAGCTCGGTCTTTTCTCCTTGGAGAGACGTAGGATGAGAGGAGACCTAATAGAGGTATATAAGATGTTGAGAGGCATAGATCGGGTGGACTCTCAGAGGCTTTTTCCCAGGGTGGAAATGGCTGCTACGAGAGGACACAGGTTTCACTTTATTGCAGTGTGAATGTAAACCGACTTGTTACACGAGGAAATAAACTTTAAAATAATCTTCAAAACATTGCAAATGTTTTTTCGTGTTCCAAACCTGCTTGTGTGCATTCCTCTGTGTCGATTATAGACCTGAGTTTGCACATTTACCATAAATCTAATGAATAACAAAGAGAGTTGGACAGGTAGGAATTTATTTAAACATGCACACTGTTGATTTATTCATCTCGCTGTCCCTTAACCAGAATCAGGGTGTTCCCACTTTCTCCAGGGTCCCTGCACTATTTTGCTGCTGTAATTTTTCATCCATTCACGGGATGTTGGTGTTGCTTCCAAGGCCCAAATTTATTGCCCGTCACTAATTACCCCTTGAGAAGGTGGTGGTGAGCTGTCTTCTTGACCCACTGCAGTCCATGAGGTTTAGGTACGGAATTTGGGAGGGAGTTTGGGTGCTGTTTGGGAGAGAGATTCAAGAGTTTGACTTAGTGACAGTGAAGGAACAACAATATATTTCCAAGTCAGGATGGTGAGTGACTTGGAGGGGTTCTTGCAGGAGGTGCTATTCCCGGGCATCTGCTCGGCTTGTCCTTCTAGCAGTGATGTGGTCTTGTGTTTGGGAGGTGCTGTCATTCACATTTGGCAGCAGGATATCACTAACTGCTGCATTTTACACTGAACCTGAGATTCTGGGCCTGATTTTACCATTTTCATTCGAAGTGCCGAATCTGGGCGTAATGCAGATCCGACTTAGAAATCTGCTTTCAGGCCCCCCCCCCCATACGCTGTCAGCCATCTCCAGTCCCATTCGCGCTGTGGGCGGGGCTTAGCGCGGCCGAAACGATCGGAGCTCTGACCTGCGCAGTTGGAAAAAAAGTTGAAAAAGCGCGCCTGTCACATCACTCCCAGGCCGGGTAATGCCTCCCCCTCGCCCCCACAGACATTGCCCCACCCACACAGCATTACAGACCCACCTATCCCCCCACCCTCCACCACCCAGAACAATTGCGAATCCCTCCGCCCTCCCCCACCGCCCCCCCCTCCCCCGCCCACCCCCACCGCCCCCTCCCCTCCCCCCCCCCCCCCCCCCCCCTCAGCAGCACACCTGCAAGTGCTCACTTGCTTTCCCCCAATGCTAACAAGCAAACTGCATGGAACTTGCTGGAATGTTCTGTCAAACTGCCTGCAGCTGATCTGCCCTAACGAAGGGCAGCTCCATAAAAAACTCCAGGCAGGACAGGCAGGCAGTACAGGACAATGTGCGCACGACCAGCCCCCGATTTTCTGAGGACGACTTGGGGAGGCTGCTGGATGCAGCTGAGGCGAGGCGGGCCACCCTCTTCCTCCCAGGAGGACGCAGACCCAGGGGGGCTGATGACCATGCGGCCTGGGAGGCAGTCGCCGCCTCGGTTAGTGCCAAGGCACTGGCCCCCCGAACCGTGAGGCAGTGTCGGAAAAAAATCAGTCACCTCATCCGGGTAGCAAGGGTGAGTGCTGAACCCCATTCAGCATGCTCCCCCATATCTCCCCCAGATCCTCCTATTCCCAGCACCCTGCATGCTTCCAGCTCCTGACCCCCAAGCACCTCCTTCCTTTCCCCCCAATGAGCCCCACTGTGTTTGCCCTCTAAGGGTCACCACCTGATTCTGTGCATGAGTCACGCCACCATTTATTTCATGGTTCCTTCTGTCTCCACAGAAGAAGACCGAGCACAATACCCGTGAGAGGATGAAGACAGGGGGTGGTGAGCCAGACCTCCAGGTCCTCACCCCGTCCAAGGAGCGGGCGCTGGAGCTCACCAGAGATGGGGAGACGCGGGCTCTTAGCGACAGCATGGTCGGTCTGCCATCCAGACGTGAGCACCTGTCATTCCTGCACTAACTTTGAGGCAACCTCTTGGGGGCACGAGTTTCGGGTGCAAGGGGCAAGGAGTAAAGGAGATGTATTGAGTGGGTGCCTGAAACTTACTGCCCGGGAAGGTCGTGGAAGCGGAAACTACAGGGACATTTAAGGGGCATCTCTACAGCTATCTGAATGGGATGGGAACAGAGGCATATGGGGGCAAACAAATCAGATGGGCAGCCTGGTCGCTACAGGGTTGGATGTCCGAAGGGCCTGTCCCTGTGATGCAATCGTCTGGGTTCAGTGTTCTATGTTCAAGAGAGCCATGTGATTCGTGTGTTTGGCCTCCCGGATTCCTCTCCCTCCCTTGCACTTAACCTTGTGTCCTGTGTTTCTGGGACAGATCCTGATGCCCCAGGGCCTTCTGGACCGCAGGCCCCGGATACAGCTCCCAACCATCCTGGGACCGAGAGCTCGGACGAGTCCTCGGAGGATATGGGTGAAGGGACCTCCGAGGGAGGCACCGTTTATCCATCAGCTTCTACCTCAAACCACCATCGCAGAAACGGACACGTCGGTGGGTCCGGTTAGTGTTGAGGCTTCTGGGTCACAGCTGCTGATGTACATCGGGTGGAGGAGGAAACGTCCGAGGCCTCTGGCATGCGGGGGCTTGCTGGAGGTGAGGACACAGCTGGCCCCAGGCTACATGCTGGGCCTCTGAGATCACTTCTCCCTCAGCTGCTGGAGATGCAGCAACGGAGCCAGGGAATGCAGGAGGGGCTGACGGCCACACTGGACCAACTGCGAGGCTGCTGGGAGGAGTCCCAAGGCTTTCAGGTGGACCAGCTATTGGCTGTCATGCATGCTTCCAATGCCAACACTGCAAGGATGGCATCTGCAGTGGAAAGCCTGGGGCAGGGGATCCTCACCATGGGTGGCAGGCTCCAAGCAATGGCTGAGTCACAGCAGGTCATAGCAGAGGGACTGTGAGCAGGCGACTTGAGATTCTGTGGCCCATGGCTGAGAGGCTCGAGAGCTTGCAGGAGACCCAGAGGGACAGCACTGAGACACAGCGGGCAATGGCAGCAACCCTTGAGAAGGTGGCCCAGTCTCAGAGGGCCAGGGCTGAGGGCTTGCAGAGCATGGCCCAGTCTCACAGGGCACTTGCTGCGGCCATTGAGAGATGGCCCACGACTCAAGTGGCCATCGTGGAGGGGTCGACCACCATGGGTAAGACGCAGGTGGTCCTCCAGGACTGGCAGTGCCAGGTGACGCCGGAGCTTCTGGAGCTCACTGCAGAAGCACCAGTGGAGTGACCCAGGGGCCAAAAGGGACCCCAAGGGAGGAGGAAGGGTGCGTGCCCACGCCGGGGCCTTCCAGCCAGGAGACTTTGGCTATGGCAACACCTTCTGACTCTCCCCTTCCTGACAGTGTGGCATCTCAGGGGCAGCGGGATGAAGAGGGTGTCATGGAAACATCCCAGACACCTGGAAGCCGGCCAGGGCCCTCAAGATGTCAGCGAGAACAAGCCCTCCACCCTGGAAACCCTGGATGAACCTGTATCTGAGGTCACCATTGCAGATGTCAGAGCTGCTTTCTCGAAGATCATCCCACGGAAAGCAACTGGCCCGGATGGGGTACCCAGACGAGCACTCAGATCCTGTGTGGATCAACTGGCGCAAGTATTCACAGACATCTTCAATCTCTCTCTACATCAATCTGAGGTCCCTATCTGCTTCAAGAAGATGACCATCATCCCAGTACCTAAAAAAAACCAAGCAGCGTGCCTGAATGACTATCGGCCGGTAGCTCTGACATGCGTCATTATGAAGTGCTTCAAAAGGATAGTCATGGCACGACTCAATTCCAGCCTCCCGGACGACCTGGATCCACGACAGTTTGCCGACCGCCGCAACAGGTCCACAGCAGACACCTTCTCTCTGGCCCTGCACTCAACCCAGGAACACCTGGATAACAAGGATGCCTATGTCAGACTCCTATTTATTGACAATAGCTAAGCCTTCAACACTATCTTCCCACGAAACTCATCTCCAAACTCCGTGGCCTGCGCCTTGGCACCTCCCCCTGCCACTGGATCCTGAACTTCCTAACTCACAGTCCACAATTAGAAACGATAGGCAACAACACCTCCTCCACGATCATCCTCAATACCGGTGCCCCACAAGGCTATGTTCTCAGACACCTACTATTCTCCTTATACACCTATGACTGTGCGGCCAAATTCCCCTCCAATTCGATTTTCAAGTTTGCTGATGACACCACCATAGTGGGTCGGATCTCAAACAATGATGAGACAGAGTACAGGAATGAGATAGAGAATCTGGTGAACTGGTGCGGCAACAATAATCTCTCCCTCAATGTCAACAAAATGAAGGAGATTGTCATCGACTTCAGGAAGCATAAAGGAGAACATTCCCCTGTCTACATCAATGGGGACAAAGTAGAAGGGGTCGAGAGCTTCACGTTTTTAGGTGTCCAGATCACCAACAACCTGTCCTCGTCCCCGCATGCCGACACTGTAGTTAAGAAAGCCCACCAACACCTCTACTTTCTCAGAAGACTAAGGAAGGGACCAAGGAAGGAAATTAGGAGAGCCAGAAGGGGTCACGAGAAGGCCCTGGCATGTAGGATTAAGGAGAACCCTAAGGCGTTCTATAAATATGTGAAGAGTAAAAGGATGAGACATGACGGAATCGGGTCTATAAAAGGTGAAGGCGGGAAAGTCTGTACGGAACCAGTAGAAATGGCAGAGGTGCTCAATGAGTATTTTGCCTCGGTTTTCACAGAGGAGAAGGACCTGGGTGGATGTACTGCGGGCATGCGGTGGACTGAAAGGATTGAGTATGTGGACTTTAACAAAGAGGTTGTGCTGGAATCTTTGAATGGCATCAAGATAGATAAGTCGCCGGGTCCGGATGGGATGTACCCCAGGTTACTGTGGGAGGCGAGGGAAGAGATTGCAGAGCCTCTGGCGATGATCTTTGCATCGTCGATGGAGGCAGGTGAGGTGCCGGAGGATTGGAGGATTGCGGATGTGGTTCCTATTTTCAAGAAGGGGAATAGGGGTAGCCCAGGTAATTACCGACCGGTGAGTCTAACCCCAGTGGTTGGTAAACTGATGGAGAAGATCCTGAGGGACAGGATATATGAGCATTTAGAGAGGTTTAGTATGCTCAAGAATACTCAGCACGGCTTTGTCAAGGGCAGATCGTGCCTTACAAGCCTGGTGGAGTTCTTCGAAAATGTGACTCAACACATTGACGAAGGGGAGGCGGTAGATGTGGTTTGTTTGGATTTTAGCAAGGCGTTCAATAAGGTCCCCCCTGCAAGGCTTCTAGAAAAAGTGAGAGGGCATGGGATCCAAGGGGCTGCTGCCCTGTGGATCCAGAACTGGCTTGCCCAAAGGAGGCAGAGAGTAGGTATAGATGGGTATTTTTCTAAATGGAGGTCAGTCACCAGTGGTGTGCCCCAGGGATCTGTTCTGGGACCCTTGCTGTTTGTCATTTTCATAAATGACCTGGATGAGGAAGTGGAGGGATGGGTTGGTAAGTTTGCCGACGACACGGAGCTTGGTGGATAGTATGGAGGGATGTCAGAAGTTACAGAGGGACATAGATAGGATGCAAGACTGGGCGGAGAAGTGGCAGATGGACTTCAACCCAGATAAATGCGTCGTGGTCCATTTTGGAAGGTCAAATGGGATGAAGGAGTACAATATAAAGGGAAAGACTCTTAGTACTGTAGAGGATCAGAAGGACCTTGGGATCCGGGTCCATAGGACTCTGAAATCGACCCCGCAGGTGGAGGAGGTGGTTAAGATGGCGTATGGTGCTGGCCTTTATCAATCGAGGGATTGAGTTTAGGAGTCCGGGGATAATGATGCAGCTATATAAGACCCTCGTCAGACCCCACTTGCAGTACTGTGCTCAGTTCTGGTCGCCTCATTACAGGAAGGATGTGGAAAAGATTGAAAGGGTGCAGAGGAGATTTACAAGGATGTTGCCTGGATTGAGTGGCATGCCTTATGAGGATCGGCTGAGGGAGCTCGGTCTTTTCTCCTTGGAGAGACGTAGGATGAGAGGAGACCTAATAGAGGTGTATAAGATGTTGAGAGGCATAGATCGGGTGGACTCTCAGTGGCTTTTTCCCAGGGTGGAAATGTCTGCTACGAGAGGACACAGGTTTAGGGTGCTGGGGGGTAGGTACAGGGGAAATGTTAGGGGTATGTTTTTCACACAGCGGTTGGTGGGCGAGTGGAATCGGCTGCCGTCAGTGGTGGTGGAGGCGAACTCAATAGGGTCTTTTAAGAGACTCCTGGATGAGTACATGGAGCGTAATAGGATGGAGGGTTATAGGTAGGTCTAGAAGGTAGGGATGTGTTCGGCACAACTTGTGGGCCGAAGGGGCTGTTTGTGCTGCAGTTTTTCTATGTATCTATGTTTCTATGTTCTAAATTTGGCATGTCAGCTACGACTCTCACCAACTTTTACAGATGCACCATAGAAAGCATTCTTTCTGGTTGTATCACAGCTTGGCATGGCTCCTGCTCTCCCCAAGACCACAAGGAGCTACAGAAGATCGTGAATATATCCCAATCCATCACGCAAACCAGCCTCCCATCCATTCACTCTGTCTACACTTCCCGCTACCTCGGCAAAGCAGCCAGCATAATTGAGGACCCTATGCACCCCGGACATTCTCTCTTCCACCTTCTTCCGTCGGGAAAATGAAACAAAAGTCTGAGATCATGTACCAACCGACTCAAGAACAGCTTCTTCTCTGCTACCATCGGACTTTTGAATGGACTTACCTGGTATTAAGTTGATCTTTCTCTGCACTACATTCTGCACTCTCTCATTTCCTTCTCTATGAACGGTATGTTTTGTCTGTATAGCGTTCAAGAAACAATGGTTTTCACTGTATGTTAATACATGTGACAATAATAATAAGGGCTGCAGGGAAACTGGGAACTACAGGTCAGTGAGCCTCGTATCTGTCGTGGGTAAGTTGTTGGAAGGTATTTTGAGAGATAGGATCTACAGGCATTTAGAGACGCAAGGACTGATTAGGGACATCAGCTTGGCTTTCTGAGTGGAAAATTATGTCTTACAAATTTGATTGAGTTTTTTGAAAGGGTAACCAAGATGTTAGATGAGGGCAGTGCAGCTGGTGTTGTCTGCATGCTCCAACAACTTACCCACTACAGATGTGAGGCTCACTGGCCTGGAGTTCCCAAGCTTTTCCCTGCAGCCCTTCTGAAACAACCACAAGTTGTGCCGAACACATCCCTACCTTCTAGACCTACCTATAACCCTCCATCCTATTACGCTCCATGTACTCATCCAGGAGTCTCTTAAAAGACCCTATTGAGTTCGCCTCCACCACCACTGACGGCAGCCGATTCCACTCGCCCACCAACCGCTGTGTGAAAAACATACCCCTAACATTTCCCCTGTACCTACCCCCCAGCACCCTAAACCTGTGTCCTCTCGTAGCAGACATTTGCCACCCTCCAATCTTCAGACACCTCATTTGTGACTATCGATGATTCAAATATCTCTGTAAGAGTTTTAACAACACCAGGTTAAAGTCCAACAGGTTTATTTGGTAACAAATGGCATTTGCTACCAAATAAACCTGTTGGACTTTAACCTGATGTTGTTAAAACTCTTACTGTGTTTACCCCACTCCAATACCGGCATCTCCACATCATCAAATATCTCTGCCAGGGGACCTGCAAATTCCTCCCGAGTGTCCTGGGATACACTTCATCACGTCCCAGGGATTTATCTATCTTGATGTGCTTTAAGACCTCCTTCTCTGTTATATGTACAATCCTCAAGACATGATTTGATTCCGATTTGATTCGATTTATTATTGTCACATGAATTAACATACAGTGAAAAGTATTGTTTCTTGCGTGATATACAGACAAAACATACCGATCATAGGGAAGGAAAGGAGAGAGTGCAGAACGTAGTGTTACAGTCAAAGCTAGGGTGTAGAGAAAGATCAACTTAATGCAAGGTAGGTCCATTCAAATGTCTGACAGCAGCAGGGAAGAAGCTGTTCTTGAGTCGGTTGGTACGTGACCTCAGACTTTTGTATCTTTTTCCCAACGGAAGAAAGTGGAAGAGAGAATGTCCGGGGTGCATGGGGTCCTTAATTATGCTGGCTGCTTTGCCAAGGCAGCGGGAAGTGTAGACAGAGTGAATGGATGGGAGGCTGGTTTGCGCGATAGATTGGGATATATTCACAACCGTTTGTAGTTCCTTGTGGTCTTGGGCAGAGCAGGAGCCACACCAAGCTGTGATGCAACAGAAAGAATGCTTTCCATGGTGCATCTGTCAAAGTTTGTGAGTGTCGTAGCTGACATGCCAAATTTCCTTAATCTTCTGAGAAAGTAGAGGCATTGGTGGGCTTTCTTAACTATAGTATCGGCATGGGGGGACCAGGACAGGTTGTTGGTGATCTGGACATCTAAAAACTTAAAGCTCTCGATCCTTTCTACTTCATCCCCGTTGATGTAGACAGGGGCATGTTCTCCTTTACGCTTCCTGAAGTCGATGACAATCTCCTTTCTTTTGTTGATATTGAGGGAGACGTTATTGTTGCTACACCAGCTTACCAGATTCTCTATCTCATTCCTGTACTCTGTCTCATCATTGTTTGAGATCCAACCCACTACGGTGATGTCGTCAGCAAACTTAAAAATTGAATTGGATGGGAATTTGGCCACACAATCATTGGTGTATAAGGAGTATAGTAGGGGGCTGAGAACACAAACTTGTGGGGCACCGGTGTTGAGGATGATCGTGGAGGAGGTGTTGTTGCCTATCCTAACTGATTGTCGTCTGTGAGTTCGGAATTTCCGGCTCCAGTCGCAGAGGGAGGTGCTGAGGCCCAGGCCACGGAGTTTGGAGTTGAATCGGCATCACTATTTAATTCCCCAAGTTCCCGAACATCCATGCCTTTCTCAACAGTTAATACTGATAAGAAATGTTCATTTAGGATCTCGCCCATCTCTTGTGGGTCCGCACATAGATGAGCTTGT
>NW_027590350.1:415000-417500 GCF_964213995.1 Mustelus asterias | reverse complement strand
TTCAAGCGGTCCTCCTGCATGGTAGCGCATGTTCCGCGCGAGAGGGCATCCAAGGGCTCATTGAGCTTCCCTGGACGATACATAATATCGTAATTATAGGTGGAGAGCTCAATTCTCCACCGCAAGATCTTGTCATTCTTGATCTTGCCCCTCTGCGTATTACTGAACATAAACGCCATGGATCGCTGATCCGTGATCAAGGTGAACCGCTTCCCCGCCAGGTAATGGCGCCAGTGTCTGACGGCCTCCACAATGGCCTGGGCCTCCTTCTCCACCGCTGAATGCCGAATTTCGGGACCTTGAAGGGTGCGGGAAAAGAACGCGACGGGCCTGCCTGCCTGGTTCAGTGTGGCGGCTAGGGCGAAGTCAGATGCATCACTTTCCACCTGAAAAGGGATGGATTCATCCACCGCGTGCATCGTGGCTTTCGCAATGTCGCTTTTCAAAGCCTTGAAGGCCAATTGGGCCTCTGGCGTGAGCGGAAAAGTTGTGGACTTGATGAGCGGACGGGCTTTGTCCGCGTAGTTGGGGACCCACTGCGCATAATAAGAAAAGAAGCCGAGGCATCTCCTCAGTGCTTTTGCGCTAGCGGGCAAGGGAAGTTCAGTCAGGGGGCGCATACGGTCTGGATCAGGGCCGATGACCCCGTTTTCCACCACGTATCCCAGGATAGCTAACCTGCGCGTACGGAATACACACTTCTCCCTGTTATAGGTCAGATTCAGGCGAGACGCAGTGCGCAAAAAGTTATGGAGATTTGTGTCATGGTCCTGCTGGTCATGGCCGCAGATGGTGACATTATCCAGGTACGGGAAGGTAGCCCGCAACCCGTTCTGGTCCACCATTCGGTCCATAGCACGCTGGAAGACCGAGACCCCATTGGTGACACCAAATGGAACCCTAAGAAACTGATACAGACGACCATCCGCCTCAAAAGCCGTGTATTGTCGGTCCTCTGGGCGAATGGGGAGTTGGTGGTAGGCGGACTTAAGGTCTATGGTGGAGAACACCCGGTACTGCGCAATCTGATTGACCATATCAGATATGCATGGGAGAGGATACGCATCCAGCTGCGTATAACGGTTAATGGTCTGACTGTAGTCGATGACCATCCGGGGTTTGTTCCCGCTCTTAACCACCACGACCTGTGCTCTCCACGGACTAACGCTGGACTGTATGATCCCTTCTTTGAGGAGCCGCTGAACCTCAGATCTGATGAAGATCCGGTCTTCAGCGCTGTAATGCCTACTTTTTGTAGCGATGGGCTTGCAGCCTGGTACCAGATTCTTAAATAATGAGGGTGTGGTGATCTTTAGTGTGGAAAGATTGCATGCGGGGCGCTTTGGACGATTTGGAGGCTGCGGCTGATTCCCTACTGCCAGTGAAGGGAGTGGCCCACCGTACTGTAGGATCACATTCTTCATGTGGACCATAACGTTTAGTCCGAGGAGAATTGGCGCGCAAAGATGTGGCAACACAAGGAGCCTGTATCGCTCGTAAATTGTGCCCTGCACTTCCAGAGTTACCACACAACGTCCTTGGATCGGTACAGACCGGGACCGTGATGCCATAGAAATTGTCTGTTTGGCAGATAGAACCCGGAGTCCACACCTCTTTGCAGTGTCAGGGTGAATAAAACTCTCAGTGCTCCCGCTGTCAAACAGACAATACACAGTACGACCATTTACCTTGATGTTCATCATCGAACAGTCAAGCCTGTGATGCTTAGCCTGGTCCAGAGAGATCGACGTCACCGTTGGCCCTTGGATGTCACTGCAGGCAGCCGAGGTTGATGCTGAGGACCCCTGCTGGTCGCTCCTGGTCGTCGTCGACCAAGATGGCCGCCCCCATGAATCGCACGTGGGTGAGGGCGCCAAGCGTAGCGACTCCTGGTGGTCATCCTCCTCCTCCGCCAGCCACAATGGCGTCGTCCTGGGCTCGCACGTGGACGGACCTCGCGGGTACTGCGACGCCGAAGGAGATTGTCTCCGTTCTGGAGGGTCACAGGCTGCACTGCCGTTCTTGGGCTTCGACCTGCAAACTTTCGCGTAGTGCCCCTTTTTACCGCACTGACTGCAGATCACCGTTTTAGCTGGACACTGTTGCCGTGGATGCTTGGCTCCTCCGCAAAAATAGCACCGCGGGCCGCCTGGAGCTGCCGCCGTCGTCGGGTCGATATGAGAGCGCGAGCCCGTGGGGCGAGGAGGGATTTGTGACTGCTCCTGCCACGTTGTCTCCACGTGGTCCTCGGGGTACAGAGCCAAGCTTTTCGACGCTGCCTCCAGCATCTCAGCCATCTCCATCGCTTGGGTCAGGTTGAGGTTCCCTTTCTCCAATAGCTTGAGCCGGATGTACGAAGACCCTACCCCTGCCACAAACGCATCTCGGGCGAGGTCGTACATGTACTGCTCAGCCGACACCGCTTTGCAGTCGCAGCCCCTGGCAAGCTGCAGGAGCTCATTGGCGTAGTCCTCCATGGTTTCGCCCGACTGCCGACGTC